>NC_079895.1:26301753-26457699 GCF_024868665.1 Triplophysa rosa | reverse complement strand
CTCTCTCCCTCTCTCTCTCTCTCCCTCTCTCTCTCTCTCTCTCTGTGTGCGTGTGTTGTGTATGGTGTTTTGTAGTGATGATTTCACTGTTTAGGGTTGTACACAGCTTGAGGGCTTTCTGTGAAATCGCAAAAACTTTATCACAGGTCATGTGACCCCCTTCGAGCGCTATGAGTGGTCAAACATGCGAGTCATTAGCTTTGAGAAGGCATGTATCACAGACAGTGATTGGTTCTCATCCCACACCAATCACAATTTAGCTTTTTGTCTGTCTGCGGACTAGCAGCCCTGGCATATAATGATGGTTGTACTGAATCAGACCTTAAGTGTTTAAGAGATTCATTATCTAATCACGACCAGGACGACCCACCACAATACACCCTGATTATGATCGGAGGACCCTACACCCACGGCACTGCCTTCTCTTTCACACGAACGTATACTGTATACAACCGACAAACAGCACCATCATTTGCCCCGTGTGCACAGACACCACCATGTTATGAAATAGGGCGTCAGTTGCAGTATTTTGATGAGAGCTCATCTTTTTTTAAACGTATTTGCATGTTTCTTTTCTTTATGTTTTGCGTTTGTTTGTTTTATTTGTTTCACTTTGTCGATGTATTTTTGTTTATTTATTTTGTGTTGCATTTGGTTTAGCTTTGATGGTATGTTTTTTCTGTTTTATTTTATTTTTTCTGTTTTGGTTTATGTATTTTCGTGCAAGATTCTCTGCTCGAAAGTATGCATAAAGTATGCTAAGAAGTAAGACAAAATGTTCTCAGGCAAGAAATAATTAACGTACCTTTAAAGTTCAGTTTTAAACGTCTAAAGAAGAGGAAAATAGTTTTAATATCAACCAAACCGTCAATGAAATGATTTAAGCTCTTCTATTCTTTGTTCTCCATTTGTTTTCTTTGAACTTGTAAATGTGATCAAGTACATATGAGTATGTGTGTTTGTGCACCGACAAACTCAAGCATCTTAATAGTGTGTGCGTGTGTGTCTGTGCGTGTGTGTGCGTGTGTTGGCTCTTACACAGACAGGAAACTAAATTTGACAGAGCGGTAATTTTACAGTTGTGAGTGTTTGTTTGCAGGTATGTGTTTCACGGAAGTGAAGGATGTAATCTATAAGTCTGAAGGTTGAGAGGGTTTATTGGACAGATCATCCACACACACGCACACGCACACACACACGCACACACCCGCCGCAGCGCTCAGCTTCTGCAACTACATACAAGCAGTCAATGCCCCAGCATGCACCACCCTCCCAGCATGCCTCAAATCACCGCTCTCTCATGCCGTTCCAATCTGAAAAATATATGTATTCCTTCTTGTGATTTTTCTTCGCCCTCTCATCCGTGGCTCCCCTCCCCCTCCGCTCGGTGGCCCATTTCTCCTCTTTTTCTGTGGAAATTGAGAATGTTGGCAGGTCAGAGGGTTTTGCGCTGTCGAAATCATTAGCAGAGAGATACTAACACAGCAGCTGAACCCGGGTCAGCGCTCCACGCTAATGAAAGTCTCTCCACCGGCAGCTTTTCATCTGGAGTAAAACTCACATTCAGAGCACTGCTTACATTCGGAGCACTTGCATTCTGGGAAAGGGCCGTGTACCGCGGGGTCACCCACGACCCCCAAGTCTGTCTGTCTGTCTGTCTTTTTACTCTCTTTCCAGGGTAATGAAATAATTAAATAAGGCTGGATTTTTTCCATCAGACTGCAGAGGAAAATGAAAACATTTCAGAGGTAATGAAGCGGTGATTTATGTGTCTGTGTCTGTGTGTGGTTTTTTTCAACGCTTGGAAAGCCGCCCGCTTGTGTTCTGTCGTGTGCCAGCCGTGTCGAGGCCGCCGTCTGTCGTGACCCCGGTTTGTTCAGGGTTTTGTTGCGTGCGTGCACGTGTGCGTGTTGCGGGGGGCCGGGGCTGATAATCCTGCTTTTCAAGCAGCCCGTTCCAGCCCGGGCGCACACAGCCTCTGACCACTCATTATCCTAACAAGAAGGGCCATTTCACCTGCAACCGGAGGCCTTGTACGCGTCTTGTTAGTGTAATCCCGTCTCACACACTCGCACACGCGCACACACTCCGCCAGACCCGCTGCCATTCAGAACAAGCAGGTGGCCACTGACGCACATAATTGCAGACAATTTGAGGCAATGAATAAAAATGATCTACATTACTTCTTGCCGAATGTTGTGTGCACTTGGTGCCAAGTGAAATCTATGGAAGAGCCTCTTTAGATAGCGCAGAAAAAGGCCCTATCAAAAGCACTGCAGAGGAAAAGAGGAGGAGCGGTAATTAATTTCTTAAAGAGAGATTTGACACATTCAGAGAAGCGCCGCCGCCGCCGTCTCGGGGGAGTCAGAGAGGAGCGAAGAACAACATCTTTCAAACTGTTTCCTCCAGATTGTGTCATCTAGCCTCTCGCTTTCTGTGTTTCTCTCTGACTATTTGGTTTGCACGGGTTTCACTTAAAGTCTGATGGTAATGAGGTTTCAATGACCTCATTAAACTCTCCGTTTAAATGAGTTAAGAGTGACTTTCTCACAGAGGATCCATGGGAAAAATCGTTTTTTTTTTTTTTCGATCTCAATTGTCTCCCCTAAACAGATAAATAAGATAAATAAAGACTGGAGTTTCAGATGAGACCTTAACAATATCAAAACTATACTACTAGGAAAATGTTATTGCATTTCATTGAGCTTAAAATTGAAAATAGAAACAAATGTGACTGTAATGGTTAAAACACAAGAAGATGTCAAATGAATGTAGGGTCAAATGAATCTGGGTTTCATACTGAGATATTTAATAATATTGCTTTTTGAAACATGTTTCAAATCCGAGCTTAATTCGAGACATTTGTGAGACCATACGAGAAAAGTGGATGCCTTTGAGACGATTTCTGGGTCTCCAGAAATCTTTAATCTCGCCGAGGTCTAGGAATAATAATAGAGATATTTTCTTTCTTATGGGTAGATTTTCCATCGTTTGCCATCAAAAGGCAGATTTCATTATGAACTTCAAGGTTTGTTTTGGCCTTCACCCCCTTTTGTTTGAGATGATGTGAGGTTGAGGAATATTATCTCCGGTGAGCCGTGATCAGATGTAGTAATGACTGAATTAGATGTGATAAAACCGCATTCAGGCCTCATTTCACGAGCTCCAATTACAGAACAATACATCACCTCTGCATTCACAGTCAAATTACTGCGGGATCAGGGTGGGTCACTCCGGCCCCTCTGAGACTGAGTGAAAGAAAGCTAACAAAACATCTTCCACGACTACCGTTTGCATTTTCTGCCGCTGTCTGTCTGCATGCGTGTGCACAAGAGCCACGCGAGCGCATCTGTGGGTTCGTATGTTTGTGCACGCCTGCATGCGTGTTTGACCCCGGCAGACCTGTGGGTCTTTATTAACACCTGCCTAACCGAGCGCTCCACCAGCTGATGGGCCCCGACCTGCCACCAGCTCAACCTGTGACATCGACAGTTTGCAGCCTCCATTTCACACATGATTAATCTGAACAAGAGAGAGAGAGAGAGAGAGAGGGGAGGAAAGGGTGGCCCGTGTTCGGTCCGCATGGCTAAAAGGTCTTTAGAATTCCTGCAGAGAGAACCACAGGAAGAGTGAATGTAACCGGTTGGGGGTCACCGAGTCTTTGTGTAATTGAAGCAGTGGCAGTCTCTCTATCCTCTCCTCCTTTCAAATGGAGCGAGCGAGGGATTGTGAAGTGTGGGGAAGGGTGAAGCCTGGAGGAGGGGGTGTGGGTTTTTTCCATGTTTTTATGAAGGGGAGGTTAAGTTGACAGGAACAGAGAGAATGTCTTCTGCTCGCTTCTGTAGAGAGGTATTATAACATGTGCTACATCTTTATCAAAGAAATAAGCCAAGACCGGGCTAGTGTGGTCATTTTAGTACAGTAAGGAAGTTCAAATATCGGCTTAATGGAAATGTGATTAAATCAGTGGTGCTTGCGTCAGTGTCAGTGGGTTGCGGTGGTTGCCAAGGTGTTGCCACGCAGTTGCTAATGCGTTCTGGGTGGTTGCTTTCTGGCCCACAATCCAGTTAAGAAGAGTAATTTCCGGCAGCTGGGGCGCCAGTAAAATAACAGTTTTGTCATGTAAAATGACATATTTTTCATGTTGTTGTTGTAAATTTGCAGTCTTGTTTGAAGTTGGACGTTTTTTACTGCATTTAAAAAGTAAACTGTAAATCCCTTTAAAACGGTTATTTTCTGCCATCTGGGGCACCAGTAAAATACCGTAAAATACCAGTTTTGGCATGTAAAATTACATTTTTTTGGTACATTTTTACCGTATTTCAAAAACAGTAAAATTCCATTAAATTGCAGGTTTTTATACAGTAGACATGAAAAATAACCGTAAAATTTTGTAAAATTAGAGTTTTTTTTACAATTCTCGATGATACTTTGTTCACTGGACTGTTGTTTAATATATATAAGGGAGGTTTTGCTCATTTCATATCCTGGCAGACAAAAACATACGTTGAATTGAAAGCTAATATAAAATGGTATGGAACAGTTAAAAATAAAGGTGTCTAGGCAATTATGAAACAATACACAGTATAATGTGTTAATAGTTAATAACCATATTAGCTATTTCAACATAATCTCATAACAATTTGTAACTATTTTACAAGGTGGCTATAGTTTGTATGAATTAGTACAATCTCATTTGTATTATCTGCTTTTTATGTTTAAACACTTTCATGCTTGCTTATTTTCTTAATGATTGTATTTATACGATTAACATCGTATGAATTTATAGTAAATGCTCCCTTGTATAGCTCATGAGAATCTAAAATTTAGAGTCTATTGTATGTTGTTATAAAAATGTATTTTCTTCAGTCCACACCAGCTACAGCCAAGACTGTACTCATGACCTTACACAATCGCTTCTTTCCTTTCAGTTTTACCTCATCTTTACTCTTTCTACCCTGTTGCATAACATTCTAAAACCTCAACAATGTAATCCTTCACGCTAATCCTTCGGTAGTCTGAAAAGTAAACATCTCATGAGAATTAACAAGCGTTTGTGTTGTTTGTACAGGACTGTGCTTCTGCGGTGAAACATCTGCTTTTCATTTTAAAGAAGTGTGTGTGTGTGTGTGTGTGTGTGTGTGTGAGAGAGAGCGTGCGTGCATGCCATCTCAGTCATACCTGTTCACCACGCACTGCAAGGGAGCCACATTGTTCAGCGCAACATCAGGATGCCGTGCATTTAGGAAATAATTACCCAGCATCCCGCTGTTCCGAAACTCTGTTTCATCTTCTCTAATGGTTTCTTCTTCATTGGTCTGTAATCCCAAACAGGACGTAACGTGCAGAAGGAAGACACGGCCGCTGCTGTCCCCACCGGAGCAGAGAGGACGTGAGCCTTTGATGTTCCACTCAAAATTATTAATTCCCTGCGTCAGGTTGGCCGTTTCATCTGCGTTTAAAGTCAAAATCTCACTGTTCACAGCAAAGCTTCTGCTATGCAAATCAGCTCCTAATGTGCATGCTGGGTTTGATGGGGATCTTAATGTATTCGTTTAGAGAAACGAATGACATCAATGTCACTTGATATTGATCTGAAAGCTTGAGAGACGCTCCCTGCTGGGCGTCGGATGAGCTTCATGTCTTCACGTGGCCTTCAAAAACCCAAAAAGAGAAAAGTTTTGCCACTTGATTTGGAAACTAATGTCAGACACTGCGTAAGGCATTAGCATACATGCTTAACTGTTTGAGAAACACAGATCATGTCAAATAGTAGTCTTAAATTAATCATTAAGGGTACAGTACACTAAAAAATTGGCTCGCCAAATTAGCATGTCTTCATTTCTTCTGTAAACACAAAAAACAATGTTTGTAGTTGCACAACGGAAAACTGCTGCACTATATTATAGATGTTTTTGCCGTTCTGTTATGGTATAGAGTACCGCATGGAAGACGCATTTTTGTAGACCAACCTGGTTAGCGCTGCATCGGTTCCCTCGACCCAAGCCTATGGATGTTTCCCATAGACTTCCCGAAAATAAGCTCTGTGATTAACAAAGGTTTATGACACACATTTTGTCAATCAAGATCATTTTTACAAACTAACATAACATTTATGAATTTTGAAGCATAAATACAATCGCCAGAAGTAAAAGGCTAACGTGAGGCTACAAACAGACCCACCACTCTCGCTCGATATCAACGTCACCACCGCCGAGCCCCCGACAACACTTTTAAACTTGATTGAAAACGTGTTCCCTGATAACTTAAGTAACTATTCTGCGAATGAATCTACATCAATATTTTTAGAGGTTTGTGCCCATGTTGCATTCGTGTTTATGCGTGATGACGTGTAACGTCCCCGACACTGTATGTAGTCGCATTTAGCAACTTGTTAGCAACCGCCGCTTTTAAGACGCACTAAAGCTTTAAAAAATCATTACTGGTGTGTTTTATATCGTCGAATATCCACAGACCATTTTAGGCATTTAACCAAAAACCCTTTGAAAAAATCTCGCTTACAGGTTTTGCAAACAAAACTATGTCATTCCTGTGGTGCTCTGTTTTAGTGCCCCATGTTGAAATAAAAATTGTTTTTATGAAAAAAAATGTTATTTGGTAACACATGACAATAAAGTTTTATTTGTTATACTTAAAAAAATTCTGGGATGTTTTTAGGGTTGGGTAAAATGCGGACAATTAGGAATGTATTGACAAATATTAATAAATAGAACCTTATTTTAAAGTGTTGCCTTTTTTTAAAAGACCACTCTTTTGTTGTTCATTCGCTAAAGCTGCTACATGAGCGTACCAGACCTACATGAGCAACCAATACTGCGGCGTCTGGCACATGTAATTACATTGAGAGCATCACTGTTCTCAGATCAGGTGCAGTGAGAGTGTTTATTTAGCTAGAGGAAGTGTCCTCCTCCCTCACCGCTTTAAGGACACTCAGCATTTTACTGCATGTCTTTCCATATACTCCATAAAGAGCAACTCTGTTAAGTGTCCCCCGTCCATGAGTGGCACCAAACCAGACAACCCCGCCCCCAATAAACCCCACCCCTCAACTCAGCCCCACCCCTCAAACTCTTCTCATCACAGCTGTGAGCTCACATGGTTTTCATTTCCCATTAAAATGTCTAATTTCCATACAATATCAAAGACTGAAAACTTTAAAAGTCTCAGAAAACAAATACTCAAGGACTGGATGCCAGCAGAGTAATTTAAATCATATGGCATACGCCAATCAATCATTGGAAATGATGTTGTTTGAGCATGATCTTGTTTTTCATGTTTGTCTTTGGTTGTGTCCGCATTTAATGCCCGTCTGTAGTCACTGTAACTTGTAAGTGTTGGGAAATACTTCCCACCACATGTTGTGTTAGTTTTATGCTTGAATTAACCCCATTGTTTTAATGAATTTATGACTGACGAAGAGCATCAACGAGGCATTTTGTTTTGTAAAATTCCGATTTTTGTGGGTGAGACATTGGTCTCTAAATGTTTTTATTGCCAAGTATCATGTACTGTATGTTGTGAAAGTGCTGCACTTATTTTGTATTAGTTGACCGTGCAACAATTATTTTCTCACTAAGAGACACCAGAGTTTTCTGACCACATAAAACACGACTTGCAATATGTGAAAGCTGATATGAAACTGTCAGTATACAAATGGAAACAACATTATTTACTATCTGTTTGGTAAAACAAAACTTTGCCTTAAGCAGAAACATGTGAGACACCAAAAAAAGTCATGTCAGAATAGCTATCATTACAGAGTCAACGTTACCCACAATGCATCACTCAAAGGAAAGGAATGGAGCGTCAAACAAATTTGATCAAGGAACCAGTTATACATTGCACATAATATAAATAATCAGATGTGTTTGGAGTGAAATCACCTTCTATCTTCTTATTTCCAAAAATAAGTTACCATTTTAATATAAACAGCAAACACAAGTCAGCTAACAAAATCTGTTCTCAGAACATTTTGCTAACCTTCCCAATGAGATATGAAAACGTGATTCCTAATGTTTTTCAATGCTTCGCTAGAAAAGAATAACATTTTTATAACGTTTTTATTATGCTTTGTAACATTTTTATAACTTTTAGCAATAATGGTGAAAATCACACATTTAAACATTTTTTGATCATTTTAAGAAGTTCTGACAGATGTTTCTTGTTAGCTGGGAACATCCGACACAAACTTCTCCAATGAAAATTAATCTCGCTTTTTACTAAAAAAAGAACCAAAAAGTCACTATTGATAAATCACAAATGAATAAAGTATGCAGTAGCATTAAAAGAATGATACATCCCATTTAAAGCATAGTCACTTGCTTTACACCCCCAACATTCATGCAAGACTGAGCGGAAAGTACTGTTCAATGCTAACATGAAAATACTGTAGTTTACTATAGTTCATGCTACTAAACAGTACTGTAGGATATTATAGTGATGACACCTTGTTAATGTTTACTACAGTATACTACTATAGTGAATTGAGAAACTGTAAATACTGTAGTCCACTTAAGGATTTACTATATTAAACTAGCAAATTCCTAAATTCCATTTATAGCAGTGTGTCTCTGATTGGCTCATCTGTGTCCAATAATGGGCAGTAAACTTCACTTCCTTTAATGATGACCTAATGCAGAATGACATTCCAGCACAGCGTCTTCATTTTACAGCGTCCGCCAGTTTATACAAACAAACACGCAATGAGTACACACAGAATATAGTGTGTGTGTGCGTGAATCGCAGTGTGTTTATTCACTTACTGTATATACTTTCCTTGTAAATGTAACGTATTGCTTATAGATCATATGCTTCATGTACAGCTGCTTTGTATATACAATGCAAATGGTAAAAAAATCATATCTGAGTTGAGGACGAGACAGTTTATATGTTGTATATGGAATGCTTGTTATCTCTTCTCCTCCGGTATGTCAGCTCGGCCCAGTCCACTAAATTATATTGTCATATTTGTTTCTCAATCTGACACCAGCGTCGCGAAACTAAAGGAAATAATTCACTTATGACCGATCAAAGGCTTTTCGCGCACCTCCCGCGACTGTCAAACGACACGCTGCGCTGAAAACAAATCACATGACTCCCGGATCATTCGTCATCAACGGGAAACGCCTTCACGCGGCCCGTCCGTATCTCTGCGTGTGCGTTTCGCAATGTACAACGTGCAATAAATCTCTCTGAGCGTTTCTAGCGGAAAGATAAAGTCTGAAGCCGGAGAAGCTTGGGGCAGTTTTTGCTCTTGAACAATGTGGAGATCAAAGAGGCCGTCTCTGACAGCCGATGACTGGCTTCCCATGGCCGGAGCACCAAAGGAGGCTCACACCTGTAGCAGGTGATTACAGGTAGATCTGCCTGCCTCTAATTGGACAATAAACACCGCTCTCCGTCTGCTAATGGCAGCAGTCTGCCTCTCAGACGCCACGCTGCCATTTGGCCGTCGCCAGAAGTCCCTGACTCTCCTCGGAGCGGTTGAGATGATGACACGATGAAGACAAATTGCATTTCTAGAGAGAGAGAGAGAGAAAGAGTAAAAATAGAGTCTTTTTTATTTTCTGCTTGTTTTGATGTGTGTTTCTTTTTAAAGCATGAATGACCTGTAAAGCGGTTTTGTTAATGATCAGCTGTTTGTTTTTCACGAATTTGTGTTTGGAACATTCTCGAAATGACTTTGTCAGACGCGCATTCCTCCGACACCCATGCTGTTTTTCTAAAAAGTGTACGTTCAGGACCACAAACATAAATTTCATAGTATGCGATATGTAGGTACATTTTGTGGATGTGTGGATAAAGTGCAGTTCACATGCATGTATGCATATGGCAGATGCTTTTATCCAAAACAGTGAATTCAAGATATTCTATTTGTGTTCCTTGGGTCTCGACCCATGACTTTGGCTGTTATCATAGCAGTCAAAATACAAAAACCACACGACAGAGTAGACTGTATGCGAAACTGTGTCCCGCAATGCAATGCCCTTTACCTTGAATGTTTAGTGTGTTGAAGAAAGCTAAGAGAATTTCAGCTGCAATTTTAAAATCTCTTTCTTGACACAGTGGATACACTGTAAAACTTTGCTGTAGTTTTGCAGCAGGTTTGGCAGTAACTTACTGTAGATTTAATTATTGCTTAATACTACTTTCCTATAAGTGCTGTTTTAAATTTGAGTTACTTTAACTTTACTTTAATCAAAATGAAAACACTTTGACTTGTGAGATTCAAAATGAGCAAGAAGAGACTGGCATTTGCGCAGCTGCAAAAACGGACATTCTTCCTAAGCATTTTTCTCGTGTTTTTTAGTAAAAATATTTGAAACTTCTTACATTACGATACATTTACATAACAAGAAAACTGACCTAAGATATTTAGTCTTGTTTTATGAAAGAAGATATAAGAACTTGGTAAGTTTATGTTTCAAACAAAATTGTAAATTAAATCTACAGTAAGTTACTGGCAAACCTGCTGCAAAACTACAGCAAAGTTTTACAGTGTGCAACTGAAAATAGTGATTACAATTGTGCACAAAACTTGATTTAAAGGCAAAATAATTTGATCATGAAATTAAATATTAAAGTCACATGTGAATAATGACAATAATGCATACACCTGAGATTTTCTTGTTAAAGGTTGATTTGTATAAATGTTGATTACAAATACACAAAATATTTAGATAGAGTTCTGTGTGATGGTTTGGGTTACATGACTGTGTTATGGTGAGGTGTGTGTGCATGAATACAGATACATCAACCAGATCATTTTCTCTATCAATCATCCGCTCCCTTTGTTTCCGTTCCAAAAACCCAAAGCCTTTTAACGGGATCATTACATTACATTGGCACTTTCTCTCTATTCCTGTTGTATTAGTCAATAAATATCTGTGAACCACTAGCAAAAAAACTACACTGTGTTATCAAAAATAAATATCAAACTGTGTATCACATGACTTCTTCAGACACACAACAGACTTCAATTCTTCTTCTTTAAGGTTCATTGAAGTTACAGCCGATCACAAACCCTGTGTTCAAACTAAACTCCAGAATTGATGTGAACTAACCCTGTGAAATGAAACTATTGTAATGATTACGTAGATTGTGTGTCTGTGGTGTTTGTGTCACTTTAGTTTGTTTAGGTTGACTGTCATGACTGTTACTGTAAAAACTGCACTACTATAGAAAAAAGCATTGATAAATTACATTACATTGTTGTTGACTTTGTTTTTTAAACCTGAACATAATATTTTACATTTTATGTCAATTATATGTACACATTGTGTACAACTATGAGACAGTTGGGTGTATAAGAGTTAACATTATTTTTAAGCTAGATTTATTTTATTAATAATAAATGATCATCTCTGATGTGGTTGATTTAAAACATACCTTCATTGTTGTAGATTGATTCAGCCCAACAAATTATAGTTTTTTTTTTGTCTTGAATGAAACCATTTCATACAACCTATATTACCACATTTATTATAGTGACCTGATGAAACGTTTTACAGCGCAGGTTTCTGCGGTCAACTATTTCAGTTCAATATCTCCACTGGAGTCTGTATGTTTATGTGTCTGCATACAGCTGAGTGTGTGTGCGTGTGTGTGTGTGTGTGTGTGTGTGTGTGTGTGTGTGTGTGCGCGAGAATGTGTGTTCATGTGCATGTTTGAAGTCTGAAGCTGGTTTGGATGTGAATGTAATTACGGTAGAAAGATCAAAGCTGTGCAGGACGAGTGATGTTTCTCTCTCTCTCTCTCTCTCTTCTAGCCTCCAGCCCTGCTGCTGCGCGCACATCTCCGCTCATAAAAAATGATGAGGGTCGTATTTGTCATGTTTATGAGTGAGAGGTATTCTGTGATGAAGAGTTTATGAGAGATGATGTACTCCTAACACTGGCGTGACATGTCTCTCTCTCTGTCCCTCACCAAAAAGTGTTGTGATGGCACGGCTCTTCGGTGATACTGCAGGGGTTCCCCAACTTTTTTTAGCCCACGACCCCCAAAATAACAGTGCCAGTGACTCGAGACCCCCATAATCCTCGGAGGTGGTTAAAGTATATACTAAATGTTGCGCACAACTGCGCACATGCACTTATTATCCTAACACAAAAGAACTCAGTCTAACATAATATTATTTTATAGTCAATTATTCATTACTTTACTTGTTGTTATACACATATGAACTTTTACTACAAATGGTCAAATTTCATCAAACTGATTGGAGTGCTGATGGATGTGCCTCTTTTTGCACTTGAGGTCGATGGCCTTCCTGACGGCGGTGCTTCTTCGCCCTCCTCCGCTGGCCTCCCTGCATTGTCTTTGGTCAATATTAACCAACGTTTCATTTCGACAAATAAAAATATCCTAAACTTAAAGCGTGAAAAATAATCTGCGTGCACATATGGGGATGTTTAACGTGGTGCTGTAAATTGAGTTACAGCACCTAACCTAATGCGGTTGCTGATGTTGTTAATGGTTATCACCTCCAGGGGAAGGAAATTTGAAAGGCTGATGGCTTTTTATTTGCATGGTTTTATTTTTAACTTAACTAATATTTTTGTATTTTGTTATGCTTATTGATTAAAATACGCTATTTCTAATAAACATTTCTGGGAATCATCTTGCAACCTTTCACTGGCGGCATTGTGACCCCCGGGGGGTCGCTAACCCCTGATGTACTGGATAGTAATAGCACTATGATATATAAGGGTAGAAAATGATCATATTCATGTAATCCAAGGTACCATTTATACCTATAAAACCACGGCATAGCCGTGGTGCATTCAGTTCATAAAAAGTCATTCAAATTTAACATTTTAGTTCAAATTTAAAACTGTTGTTCTTTCAAGATTTTTATTTAGAGAATTGATGTGCCTTTCGGGCACTAATATGTACTCTTTAGGTGCAATGATGCACTTTTTTAAAGTTTCCTGCCTCAGTGACAGCTTCTGTACCTTTTTTTTACTGAGTGTGTATGTTTGTATGAGTGGTTAAGCTCTCTCTCTCTCTCTCTCTCTCAGATAAAGTACACAACAGTGTACAATAGACTTTTATCAATTAATGTTTGTAATATTTTACCTTTAAGTAGCTGACATAGTTTCTTTACACCTGTTTGTGGCTTATTTAATTGAAGTTTACTGTCTGGCGCATGTTTTAGTGTGTACATGCAGTAAGAGCGCAGCTGTTTTTTAATGTCGCAGGTGAATTAGTGTCTCTTGAGGTGTGTTGACCTTTAAAAGAATCAGCTGAACAGAAGGCCACAGCACTCATGCCTCGTAGCAGCCGTCTGAAGATGCTTTTCATAAAATCTGTGCATGTACAGACCAAATATATGATGTCCTAACGTCTAGCACGTCCCCACAAAGATACCAAAACAAACATTATGCTTCGGGGAATAAAGAGGTTAGAAGTTTTTCTCTGTTCATAATGTCTGATTCTTCAATAATGTCATTTATGGGTTATCTTGCTTTGGATAAGTAAAATCAACATCATATAAATGTTGTATGTACAGTTTTTGTATTGGACAAAAAACATCCTTACAAAAACAGTCCTATTAAGGATAACCCGTACCTTTTAAAAGGTAGGTTAATAAATGGATCAGTTAATACTTTCTAATGTTAATACATTAATTCATGTTTATAAGGAAGGTTAAGCTGATTGCAACAATACAGGCTTATGTATGTATGCATTTTTTTTTTACAAATCTGCTATACCGTAGATTGATAAGTATCTGATTTAAAAAACATTGTAAAATTGTAAACATCTATCTTTTTCTGCCTGATCTGTCCCTCAAACTATGTTTGTTATTGTAATTTAGGCTTATATACATCTTTTCAAAATAAAGGTTCCTAAATGGTTCTTTGTCAATCTATTTTGCTTCATTAAAAACATCCACAGAATGTTTTTTTTTGTAGTAGAAAATGGTCATGCAAAAATCAACTTTCCTTTCAGTTCCTAAAAAATTATTTAATGTTTCTATGTTATAAAAAAACATGCATAAATTTGTGTTGTCTGAATCACATAAACAGTGTACTGGAATTCAATCTCAAAACAGACTTTCTGTACAATCACAACCACGTACAGCACTAACGTTTCAGTCGAATGACTTAATCATCTTTTCACAGCGTCTCTGTCTGTGTGTTTACAGAGACACAACAGGACGTATTTTAATGGCAGTGAACATAAAACTCCTGTCAAAGGAAAGCCATCATCCTCTGGCACTACTGTAGTGTGAACGTGCCCATCCAACCAGAGTAAGAGACTTTATAGAGTCGAAAACCACCGGCTCCATCCACGCTTTCAGGAACTGCTGTTTCCTGTCGCGTCACTCACTTTCAGCTTCATGAAAAAGACGTTGGCAAGACGTCTGAGCGTCGACACCCCGTGAGTCTGTCTCCTCTGGGAAACAGTGCTGTCCTGAAGGGGGGAAAAGCCTCTTTCCCATGAGGAACCGCAGGTCCCTGCTGAACGTCAAGCTTGTGGCTGGAGCTCCAGTAATGAGAAGACTGACACTGAGTTTAAACAGAAGCAGATGGTATTAATAAAGTACTGAGAGTGTGTGTGTGCGTGTTCACGGCTGTCCTTTAAGTACAGGCATTTTAAAAGCTCTCAGGTGTCTGTGTTGAGGGATAATATTAACACGAACGCTCTATGTTGCCTGTTTATAATGTGTTATAAATGTATTAATAATGCATTATAACTGTGTTATTAATGCATTATAACTATAATAACAATAGAATATTAATCCAAACAGTAATACGCTATTATATAGGTTAATAACTTTTAATACACAATTTAATGCATCATGCGGCATGCTTATTTTAACAAATAAAAATCATAAGCACGGTAACATCATTGTAATACGTATTTCAAGCTACTAGTGTTACGATGAATTAGTTGCCTCACGTGTTTGTTGTGTTTGTACTTGTATTATCAGCTGTGATTTGGAGTGTTTGTATGTGTAATTCAGTGAAATACTCTTTCAGGTTGATAGATCTGTTCATTGATGTGCGTCACTGTCTGAATCACATGCTCACAGGTAACAGATACTGATCACATGCACCTGCATCAGTTCACATTTACCTCGGACAGAATCAATCTCAGCTCACACTGTTATTTCATTGCATTTGTTTCTAAAACTCTGAGATGATGTACTGTTATCCACATGCAAAGCTGAGATCAGAAACAGAAGGATACAAATACTGTAGCCAAACCATTGGAAAGATGGTACCACTGCATATATTATTATATTATATTATAACAATCTGCTGGCCAATAAAGTTGCTTTAAGTATTTTTATGCCATTTAAGCCATTGTTATTATGCAGGCAGATATCTCTAAACATGTTTATTGTTTAACAAACTTGATCAACACGTTCAAAAGCACTCAAAAAAATGAAACGTTGACTTTAACTTTTTATGTCCACAGGTACCACAACTTAATATTTTTTCTAATATAACAAGCACAATATTTAAGACAACTAATGACTGATCAACAAAGAGATTATGTTTAACTAACCTGACTCAAACTTAAGTTTAAACACACACATTGATTTATTTCATTTACGGCGTCAAAACAACTCAGTTGGTTTAATTTACTCATTCTTGTAGTCCCAACTCAAAAGGACCACGTTTTTGGGTTAAACAGTTAAAGGGATCGTCCACCCAAAAACGAAAATTCTGTCGACCCAAGAAATGTATACAAAACAAAGACGCTTATACAGATTTGGAAGAACTTGGGGGGGGGGTAGGTCTAATTCATGACAAAAATTTCATGTTTGGGAGGACTATGCCTTTAAGTTTTGACAAAAGTGTAATAATAAGTTAATAAAGTATTAAGAAGTTTAAGTCAAAGCGCAGAATTATCTTTATTGTTATTATTTTAAATGTGGTAAATGTTTCACACACTGGAGCAAGGTCTGATGGACAGAAGTGTGTTAGATCTATTTTAAGGATATGGGAAGGGTCAGCTTGGGTCGGTTTGCTTTGTGACAAAGAGTTCCCGTTGAAATCATTTTCAAGTCATCTTCAACCACAGCAAAAGAACATTGTCAATTTTCCCGCTCATCCTGTCGCGTTAATAATTTCACATTTCAATAATTGACATTAAGGACATTTTCATCTGCCTTTGTATGAGGATTTGGATATAGTGCGTTTGATCGCCACAATGTCCGATGTACAATCTGGGTGCTGATTTAAATCCAGTTAAAAACTCAAATCTCTTTCATCCGTATCACTTAACAATGTGAGACAGACTCTAGTAACATCCTCGGAGCGTCTCACCTCCGGTGTCTTGGCTCAGGATGGTAGGATTTCTCCCAAACTGCAGGTGTTTTCATTAAGGCTAATGATAGCATGCGTCGCCCAGCGCCGTTACGGCGGTTGTTGTTTATTAGTTCTGCGATAAGCATTATAACAAAACGCACATGTCACAGCGAGCGTCCCTGTGGCCTGCCGGCACTAATGAGATAAATAAATGAATTTAGTACGGCCGCAAAGGGCTCCTGAGAGCTAGTTACCAGAGACAGAGAGGAGAGAGAGATGAGGTGAGAGCTCTCATGAGGACCAGGCTGCGGCTGATGTACATATGTCCTTGATTACCGCCGGTTCCCCTGCTTTTATTCTAATAAGTGACATTCTTTGTACTCCTGCGGACAGCTAGACAGTCTGACAGTGGATGGGAATAAATATTGCATGTGGCTCACATTAAGCTGTCAGCTGCGGGCCGAGCCAGAGACGGAGAAATGCACGTGACGTTGGGAGCAGCTACACTTTCTGGGCTCCTGTCACAATTGTCACATCTTGATGATCTGAGACCCCCCCTCACATCCCCCGTATCTCTCTCTCTCTCTCTTCCTTTGGAAGTCAGCGCGGTGCTGTGACATCATGGCATCTCTGAGTACAGTATTTTTTTTTAAAGCTGTACACGCTCTTGAAGGGTTTGTTTGGTTTTTTCTATGTGCAGATCACTTTCGGCACAAACTGTAAGTGATTCGCTCTCGTGTGATGATGATGATGCATCGCTTGTTTCGAGAGCTGAATGTTACCTGGTACATTTTTATGTCACTGATTTCAAGATCACAGCAGTTACGTGAGATGTTTTATGGAAGCTTGTAGTGTAGACAGAATGCTGATTATAATGGCTGTAATCCAGTTTTATCACATCACACAGCATGCTTGCGGTATATACACAGACGTACAGTGAGGGCAAGAGAAAGAGAGCGATATAGAGAGAACTTTTATTTTTATTCTGATTTCTTAGTGGTTGCTAGGGTGTTGCTATGTTGATGCTACAGGGTGGTCATCATGCATTCAGGTGTGCCTGGAGCACACCTGAATGCGGTATCTACAGTAGTTATATACAGCATATATCTATGGTGGTAACAAGGTTGTTTTTAGGTGTTTTAAATGGTCGCTAAGGTGTTGCTAGGTGACGCTGCAAAGTTCAATGTTAAGGACTAGCTTTGTTCAAATGTAAACCCACATTAGATCTGTCAGCAAATGCCTCTGTGCTTACTCACAGCCTGTGTCACATCTTACCAATAAAACATCTTACTTCCTCAAAGACACCGGCTGTGTTTAACACTGAACTTCAGCAATGATGTTCAGACTTATGGCTGGGACAGAAAAGACATTGCACTTGCAAGAGACCCTCCTGGGACATCTGCGGTCTTTCTAGTGTGTGTGTGTGTGTGTGTGCACTCAGCGTCTGCGCCCGCGTCATTTCCAGTCGTTCACTGCTGTGAGGATGAAAAGAGTCCTGCTGTGGTTTCCATCTCTTTCTCACTCCTCCATCAGCTCATCTCTCTCTCCTTCATCTCTCCATCACACACACGTCTGACATATACTGTAATGAAGAACCGAATGAAAGCAGTTTAAGAGTAAGTGTTGACGTAAGATCGGAAGTCCGTCTAGTTTTATATCAGGGGTCTTTAACCACCATAAAAAAGTGCTAATTTTGTGTTGTTCGGCAAGACTCTCTGGAAACGTTGGTGTTTTGTGCTGTTTAGTTTGGGGGTAGAGGTGAAGTTAAACTTTGGGGTGAGTTTAGGGTCAGTAATGTCAGAACAGATTAATTGCATAGGATTGTTTGATAATAATGACAGCTAATTCTGTTTCTTTTGACATTTTCGTTTACATTTATGTTCAAATTTAATAATTAAATGAATTCTTAATTGACTAGTCTAATTTGATTATTTTATGTTACTTTATTTTATTTTATACTGGTTATTTGTGCTGATGATAGTATGGACAGTAAAGGAAATGACGGAGTAGAATTGATACTGACAGTATTATGGTTTACGGTCCATAGGATTACTGTCAGGTTATGACTTCCACACATACAACCCCCCTATTTTGCATTTAGTTTTCTATTCAGTTCAGTTCAGTTTGATCGACAGATCTGTACTGTATCATTTCCTATCAGTATCTCACATCACAATTGTTATGACTGAATAGCCATACTCAAATAACATCATAAAAATGACTTATTACTTATTAAACATTTTTTATTATTTACCTCAAACTATTACTGATATAATAATCGAATAAAGTCAGTGACTGCTTGACTATGAGATGATCATCAGCTGCCTCATACGACATCACTATAGGTTTATGGTTGAAAATTTATATTTTTATGATGCATTTCTGATCTAAACAAATCATAAATAAAGTAGCAAGCATGATAGTTGCTATATGATTTCTATTTCGTTCCTAAATATTGTAGCACAAATGTATGGACCTTCTGACCTGCTCTGTGAAGCACTGAACCTCTCTCTCTCTCTCTCTCTCTTTTACCAACACTACTACAGTATGAACCTCCTCTCCCCTGATCTCCTCTCCTCATTTTCTTCTCTTCTGCCCATCTATGACATTTAAAGAGATCAAAGCTTAAGCCCAGGGCAATCTCTGGCATATGAAAACAAACACACACACACACACACACGCACACGCACGCACGCACGCACGCACGCACGCACGCACACACACACACACACGCACGCACTCTTTAGGTCGTAAATGTGGATCTTTCATCCTGTATGACTCCACTAATGTTGTTATTCTCTAGGCGATGTGAACACAGACGGTGATAAACCAGTTTGATATTATATGAACAGAAACGCTAAAGGACCTGTTCACATGAACTCATGGCTTCAGACAAGCAATATGAAATATACATTGCACACGAATGTAGGTCATGGTTAATTGATTTATGACATTGATATGTTTATGGTTTCCGGTAATGTCAAACAATTTGACTAAAAGCTCGTGCATGCTCGACGGTAAAGCAGCGCGTGATGGAAACCTCCACCGGCGGAACGGCCCGATAGAGCTTGTCAGCACTGAGTGATTAGCTGAAATAATGTCTCTGTCAGCTTTAATCACATTAAAACGTGGTTAACATTTAATTTTTCTCTCTTCATATGCAAAAATTTCCACTAGATTTGCAGCGAAGGCCATTGAAATTCCATTATAAAAAGAATAAAAATTTCAGGCATCATTTATTCAGAGAGAAAGAGTGGGAGCGGAGGGAGAAAGTGCTGAATCTTTCTATTAGCGCAGCTGAGAAATGATGTTCGGCGGTGCAGGATGAGAGCGCTGAGACCCGACGCCCTGAACACACATTCAAGACTCTCAAACTCTGACCCGCACCACGTGTGACCCCACTCGCTTTGATTTACACCCGTTTGCTTTTGATTGTGGGAGCCAGTGAATCGGTCACACTGAGCTAAATATCATGCAGTCGGCTGTATACGGGGTTATAATGATGTTATCACATCTGTCCACTGCGGCCGCCTCAAGAAATATTTGCGGCATTGCAATTTCTTTGTTTATAATGACAAAAACCTCTTCAAACACATGATGCTAGAGCTTGTGATTTTTAGTGGATGAATGAATTCAGTTCCCCTTTAAGATCACACGGGTGTAGCATTTGTACAACTTTCTCATCTATATCAATTAGGCCTGTGCGATATAGACGAAACATGTGATATTAAATAATGCGATATATGATATGCGATACAACAATGATTTAAGTTTGTAAAATGTATTTCAAAACAGAAAATGATATAACCAAAATACATATTTCACATGATTTCTTTTACATTATTGATCATCTTCCACACATCAGACACGGTCTCTCTGCTATCTTCATCAACCTAAAACTTTATGACTATATAGACCCCTTCGCAAGATGTAAACACTGGTCCAGAAGCACTTCAGGTTTCAGTTTTTATTTATTTTTTAAATCTCACAAACATAACTAAAACTTAAAGATATTCGTTTGACATTTTTATTTGGTTAAAATGTTCTGTTATTTGTATTTTGTTCAACCATTGCGTAGAGTAAAAAAAGCTGAATCAGGAAGTTCTTCTGGACCAGCGTTGGATCAGCGTCGTTTACGTCTTCCAAAGAGGTCTATACGTAACTTTTAGACATTTTTAAATGATCCAGTTATTGCAAACTATTGCGGTATGCGCACGTGCGATATTTCGATCATTTCTATATGCAGCCCTAATATCAATTATTTTTATTTCTTTTTTGTTATCTAATATAATAGCATTAAGTGTAACCTTGCGCCACGTTATAGTTATGGATTTCGTGTTTTTTCATTGTTTAACATCCTTCACAAATTTTTTTTGTTTTCTTGACGTCAATTCTCATTGTATGACTTATTCAAAAGCAATTATTTCTATAGCGTAACCAGGCTCGTCTTCAAATAACAAATTTGTAAAATCACTGTAGCGTGAAACGCGTTTGATGTTCCGTCTTCATTTGTCAAGATGTTTGCGGGAGAGACAAATAATTGGGGGAGACTTCTGCCTTTCCCGTGTCATAAAGTTGTTCAAATTGGTGTTTAAAGTGGTGTTGACATCATATCAGAATCTCTAATTGACAGCGGTGCGTGTGCGGGCTGACGGCGAGAACGCGCATGTTTTGCTCTTGTCTTTGTACGCGTGTGCGTGACACCGGTCCCGTGTCACTCAGTGCCAGGACCCCGAGACCTCCGAGCTCATTTAGCGCTAACATTATGAAAATCATCCCTCAGTCCTAAAGCGAGAGATCTTTGTTACGACTCGCGGCTCTGTCAAGCCTTCACCAATTACACTCGCAGGTACAATGGTCTATTGAGCGGAGCGCAGCCCTTGACTGGCGCGGCGACAGTGATTTGTGAATCGTTACTGCGTCGCCGGAGGAGAGCTCCGTACCTGAGGAATGCAAATAATGTGCCGCCAAACCAAACTACAGCTACTATTACCGCAGATTGGATTTTTCTTCCTTTCCTCGCCTCTCTCGAGTGCGAAGTTTTCAACTAAATGTAAATTTCTCTCCATCAGAAGAGGCCACTAGCTCAGAATGATGGCTTTGACTCTCGGCTCCGGCTCAAGTGCCGTTGGTGGAGGTGTGATGTATAAAAAACAGCAGATAGGGGCCTACTGTAGAATTACTTTAAAATGACGACATGTGCTGATTGCATGTTCTCAGAAAGATGTGCCGTCCGCCTGGACGAGACTTCTTTAAACCTCATGGCAAATACAGCACGGTTGCTTTTTAACATATTGTTTAATGCATTTGTGACACCTTGAAGGATGGAAACCACCACAGTGTATGACTGAATGCAAACTGACTAAAAGAAGCCTGGTTAAAGAGAAACGTTTAGCCTACTTACAAATGAATGTATTCAAATGAAAAGTTTAGCCACGACACAAGGTGGTTAATTCATATGAGGTATCATAGTGATACTTTTACATTTTGCTCTTTGACCGGTTTATCCAGGAAGACGTTGTGGTTCAAGGGACACATGTGTGCGAAATTAGTCCAAAATGCTGTCAGAATCGATGTGTGGCAACCAGTCAGAGATTTCTTTCTTTGAAATCAATTCAGAATGTCTTTTGAAAGCATATGGATGCAATCTTATAATTCCACACTTACTTCTGACCATTTTCAGAAGGTGCGTCTGCTTTGTCCCGATGTGTCAGGTGTCCCACTATGTGTTAAAAGAAGGGAAATTTGTGTAAAATATTATTAAGAATGTGATTGACACAGAGGGTCTTGACTGTGCATTCTTCCCATTATGCAGCCCACGGATTTATTCCAAACTTCTTCAGTCTTAACATCACTATTGTCATTGCTCATACTTCGGATCCTGAAACTTACATGTTGCTTTCCAGTAACTTTGCTTAACTGTTCTATTGCTATGGCCATGAGTGATACTTTACATCATCAAATGACCGGACATAAAATAAGTAAAAACATCACAGGGCCGGGTCTAGGGGGGTTGGGGGGCATGTCCCCCCCAGATGTTTTGGGGGCCCCTCCAAAAACATTTAGATGACAATTAAAATGACTAAAAATTAAATTCTTCTCATTTGTATTACCTATTAAGTAATGCTCTGTCAATTCAATATCAGAAATTTAAAAAGAATGCATGCAATGAACTATGATTACATACAGTATACGCCCCCCAACCCCCCCCCAGTTTATCCAGCCTAGTATGGGGCCTGAAACATCATGTACACATATTGGACAGAGCCATATAAACATTTAGACATATAGACTGGAACATCATAGAAACTTCAGTGGGAGGCTTTATTTTTTTACTTATGCCAGACAGCAACTGCATAGCAACACACTAAAAATCACTCAAAGCACTTTAAAGAGACCCCATATCAATTATTGTTTTTTTTAAACATACACTTTTTAAGATTTATTTCGAACAACTTCATAAAAATAGTCACATTGAACAACAGTTACAAGTTTAAGGAGATCAGACTGAGCACCCTAACACTGTGGTGGTGATACAGTATCTGCACGTAACACTTCTGTTGTTATTTAAGTACATAAACACACTGTTTCACTCATTCTCCGTACAGTTTAGCAGACGAACCTATAAAACTTGAAAAACTTCAAATTAAGATACAAGTGTGCGCTGTGACCTTGAAAGCCCACCATTCCGAAACAGAGCGGTGAACGGGCGTGGCTGCGATCATGAATATACAACAGCTTCTGAATAATAAATACCCTTGTCCGTCAGTAACATCAATAAACTGCATCACGTTTACAGACCGTCGTAACCAAGTGCAGCGGAGATGCCCGGGTGGAAGTTCGGACCCGACCGACCGGGTCACGGCACCACCAGGAGGTACAGAGAGAAGCTAACGAGGCTGGCAGCAGTCGTGAGGAGCAGCCATCCCTGAGGATAATTAGCATTCTCTTTCCCTTCTCTTTATTATCAGCTGTGTCCTCCACACACCCGTTTAATTGCGTGAGCTGATCGAATAATAAATGGCAGAGTAATTACCATTCTAAAGGAGAGACCCCTCTCTCTCTCTCTCTCTCTCTCTCTCTCTCTCTCTCACTCACTCTCTCCAGCACACACGCAACTCCGTCAAAGGAGATTTTTATTCTAAATTAAGTTTTTAACTGTCATCTGTCATCTTAGGTATAATTATAACTTAGACATTTCGGCTTCATTGTTCTCGCACTGTGAAATTCTCGGCGGAGAAAAGACATTGTGACAGCAGATTTTTGGGCGCTTGGAAAATGATGTTTCGGAGGAATTCTCAATGCCTCTAAATGAGAAAGCAAATATGCTAATTAATCAAACTCTATCACAGGGCAATAACACAGAAATCCTGCTTTTATTTTAATATATTTAATCAGTCTCTCTGAGGTAATGCAGTCTGTCTTTGCAGTAGGACGGGCCTAAACACTTGTTTCTTCAAGCATGCACTTTTGGCCCAAATTTTGTAGATTTATAACATTTCTTTCGTTGTTTATAGTGAATTTATTGTGTTTGATGTATTTTTGTAAACTGTATGTCATGCTCAACTGCACCATAAAATAATTGTATAAATATCTGGAAAGAAGTTTCAAAGAACTGATGGGCATCATTTGTGTAAAAATGCATATGAATCATTTTTTTACCTAAATTGTGAAATGATTTGTTTATTTTACTCTTTGTTTGTAGAATACAAAAATTCAACAAATATAACCATTTATATTTTTATGATTGACATTGATGAAGACAAACTATAAATGTTTACATTAAAAAAGGTTATTAATAATAATAGTAATAATCATAATAAAAAGTGCTTATACTTGAGGAAATATCAACCTGTCCATCACCTATGATTATATATCTTCCCTTAAATATGCCAAACATAACAAATGAGCTCATTTTTGAGACAGCTATGGATTATCTTCAAATAGTTAACATTTACCCTTTTAAACAGTCAATAAAGAAATTAATTTTGGACTTTTTTGGGGGGCAAAAACAGATTTCTACCCATAATGCTCCTCTGTGTTTTGTTTAACGAGGTGTGTTTATATGAGAAGCATCTAGGTGAGTCGTATTCTCTCTACCTGCTCCTGCCGTTCCAAACCACAGGCACCTGGTCGGATATCGCCGGCCTCCACCCAGGTCAAGCCACCATCCCAGACGACGGAGAACTTCAATTACACCAGGATTCTGGAAGCCGAGAGCGAGGGGGCCGCATTGATTGCGGAGGGCAACAATTGATTTTGTCCATTACGCGGTGAGAATGTTTCCATCCTGCGCAGATCAGGCTGCCCTCCTCCTGTGGGTGGAGATAAGACCCCGTGGCATTGTGGCTGCCTAATCTGTGTGACGGCGCTTGTCTGTGCTGAAATTGATGTGGCTTTCACGCGGCCGCGTGTGGGTCTGCGGGGGGGTCTGTTCCTCCTCATCCCCCCCGTCATGGATCCACTCAGACCTCTGAGAGCCGTTCAAATCTGCAAACATGAGAAGGATTTGCATCAATACAGATATTTGGCTTTGCATTTGTTCCAGTGAATGTTTCTCAATAGAATAAAGGAGTTTGTAATGATGTCTGCGACTTGTTGAACTCTTGACATCTTTTGACGTTGCAGTGGGGCTGAGGTTAGGAACAGGTTATAAAGGATACAAAAAGGGATTTAAATGATGTTTTCAGTGAGTAGTTTATGGGGAAAAAAACAGATTTTAAACCAATAAAATATTATTTAGAATAATAGTGCTTATTCTTAATGGACAGTCATGAGTTTATTCATCAGTCGTCATTTCATCCGTGCTCAGTGTTCCAAAGAAACAAAATGTCTATCATTGTAAACTTTCATTAAAATGTAGTATCTTGCCCCTCTGACATCACAAAATAGAGAACATATGATATCATTATAGAATATATATATACAGTATATATAATAATAATAGTAATATGTTTATATTGTACTAATCCCCAATGATAGTCCAGACATAAAAAAACATCAGTCTATGCACACGTTTTCTGTTTTAAATGAGAGAATAATTCAAGCATTGTGGATGTGACAAAAAGGACACCATACTTTGTAGGATTTCTGTGAATTAAAAAAACAGAAGCAATAATTGCCAACAAGCTTTTTATAGACTATAAAATAGTTTTTCATTTTAATTTTCATGTGCTCATTTATGAGGAATATGGAGCGTTACGGATGTGACAATAGCCTTACCTGACTATGGAAAACTGTGCTTTAAAAAACAAAAAAGTGCTTTAAAAAACGTGGGTATTTATGTGAAACCAGATTATTCAAGTTGTCCCAATATGATTTATAAATGTCAAAAGTTCTGCACAATGGAATTTAGCCAATTTCACAAATTTGCTCAAACTTTGTTCAAAGGAGTTGTTCAGACAAAAATGAAACGAATTCTTTAATTATTTACTCACCCTCATGCCATTGACCCCCATTGACTTCCATTGTATGGAAACAAAACCACCGAGATGAACGAGTCATAGGTTTCAAATGACAGAATTTTCATTCTTGGACAAAATGCCTCATACGTCTTACATGGCTCAAGTTTATTTTTTGCTAAGTCTCAAAATGTCCTGTTTATTTTCAGGTTAACACTAGATTTTGTATGTTCAGTCTCTGACCCCACCGTATGTTACATTAGGGAAGTAAAATGTGTCGCGCACGGTGTTTCATGTGAACAACACCAACAAGAACATGCGCTCATTAGGCGAAACAGGACCCGGCGCATAACTGATTAGGAGAGGCCTTGCTCCCGAACGAAAGGTACTTAGTCAGGTAAGCACCAGTGAGTAGCTATATTAACCCAATACATCTTACGCTGTAAAAACTGCACTCTGTAACGCCGCTAAGCCCTGTAACATGCTTTATTAGGCAGCATTGAGGTGAATGTTATCTATCAGCCCGCTCTCGGCATCAAGATCCACGGCGAGAATGTCGCGGGCTCATCTGTTCCCCTCTAACAAGACAAACCCTGATGCTGATTAATGACGGCTAAACTTACAGGCTCTCCGTCAGTGATGTTACACAGGGAGGGTAATGTATGAGAGCCATTAAATACACATCATTTTCCTGGCATGAAATATGTTGACCCCGATCTTATTACACACGCAATTAAAAGCGTTCAACAGTTCTGTGGCGGCGCGCGCGGCAGAGCGGACTTGCTCACCGACAGACTCCAGTCAAATTGATGCTTTGTGAGAAAGTCATTTGTTTTATTCATCTCTCAGAGCGTCGTTCCCTCGCCTATGCATATAAATTGATTTTTATTAGGTCTGATTTACAAAACTTGAATTTATTGAGACGGATGTGTTTTGTCATTTTGGCCTCCGACTAGCGGCGATCATTTCTTTAGTTGTTTAAGTGTGGGTTTTTATAAAGTGCATCAATATGTTAAACACTGTGATTTTGTAAACACAAACACAGTTGTTCGGAAACGGCGATGGTGCTGTCAGCTCACACGTTTTGAACTATCAGACACTTTTGAGGTCTTTTTAGATCTTTATACTGAATCCAAAAACCAAAACACTGATCTGAGGAACCTATAATGAACTGATCCATCTGTTCCTTCTCCAGCTCAATTAGTGGAGTATTGTGTTAACAATGTAAAGGTCACAGCTTAGATTCCTATAGGGAATACACGGATAAAAACCTTATAGGTGGAATGCATTGTCGCTTTGGATATATGTGTCACATAACGGTACAATAACAACTAAGCAAATTTGCTAGATAAATCATGTAAATCAATAAATGTTTCATTAATATTAGTTATGAATGAAAAATGCGCATTTAATACTTAGAATTGGAGAATTGAACCCTACAAACATGTTTGCGCACTGGACCTATCATAACGTGTGCAGCTGTGGAATGCTTTTCCAAACAATATAATTGGAGACTTGAGTCTTATAAATGATAAAATGCAAAAAATATATTTAATATAATATCCAACATTTCAAAGGGAAACAATACCATTTTTCTTAACCGCTTGTCATCATATTTTTACTTGTTTTGCCACTTTCAGACACAGAGGTCATTACAGTGGACAGCTATCAAAAAGCCATTTCTTGCGTATGCGTGAGTCTTGATGGCATAGTTGCACATCAGCCACTACAGGGGACACTAGTGCATCATCCTATGCACTGTCATGTCTTCAGATGTCCAATCAAGCGGAAAATACATAACAGAAAAGAGGTAAAACCCGAGGTTATCAGAATCCATGCATTAAAGGGTTAAGCGTGAAACTTGATTTAAATCTAATTTTGAGATTTTTTTCAGAGAGCAAGATCAAATGTTTTAAGTGCATTTGGCTTCTCAAGTAAATGTATCATTCTTATGTTTAGAATTTTGCACTAGAAAACAGGAAAAAATACTGAGTTAGACACGTTTGGCAGTGATGGGACACCTTAGCAACACCCTAGCAACACACAATTTGTTTTCTTTAGTAAAAGTGTGTTGAGTTCTTTTTGAGCAAAACTCTCAAAGCCAGTGTCACATACACTCTTAAAAATTAAGGTGCTTCATGATGCCTTGGAAGAACCTTTTTTTGTCTAAATGTTTCCATAAAGAACCTTTAACATCCAAGAACCTTTCTGTCTCAAAAAGGTTCTTCAGGCTATAAAAGGGTAAGAAAGAGATGGTTCTTTAAAGAACCTTTGACTAAATGGTTCTTCGTGGAACCAAAAATGGCTCTTGTGTGGCATCGCTGTGAAGATTCTGTTATTTTTTAAAGTGTACTGAATAGCTGTTTCATCATCAATATTTACCAGTGCTCTTCTCATCTCAGCTCTGATGTGTCTGCAGTGTTAGATGGATGTGAATCAATAACAGATGTGTGTGTGGTCGACTGAAGGCGGTCGTGTGCTGATAACAGGACAGATGTCTTATCTCAGTGTGAACTCTGTGTTTAACACTCACAGAGAAATCACTTACAAGACCTGTACCTGTAGCCACACACACACATCTCTATCTTCATAAAATCTCTAGCTCTTTTTCTCCCGTCCGTGTGTTGAAGCGAGGAAGTTCTCCGCAGGTATTCCGGAGTAATCCGCAAGGACTCGCTGGCGGCTTTGTTCCATCTGATGTGATCAAACTGGGTCGTTATAAAGAGGTTGGCAGAGGGAAGGATGTCAGAGCCCAGACGAGGGAGGCCTCCGGTGATCAGAGAGCTCAGACGGGCTCCAGACGTCGGCACGCTGCACACACTTTTACACAGAGGGAGAAATTACTGCAGTCCGCTGACAAATTGTCCAAATCCAGTTTGAAATCCACTCTACATACAGCGCAGTCATTTCACAGAGCTCTCTGGGCTTCTTTTTATCAGGAGAACATCTACACGCTACGTGTTGCCAGATCCTCTTTAACGGCTGCGCCGCGCTGACACTGATACCAACAGGCACGTTAAATAAAGTGTGAAATTCTTAACATAAGGACTGTTACACGGATGAAGGGAGCGCGGATAAGGGTTGCATATCTTGTTTTGTGACCGCCGACGTGTTGTGACCTTTTTAACAGCCGGCGTGTTTTTACACGCAGACAGATCGGCCATATGTAAGTGAATTTTATGGTGGATTTGTAATGACAAAAGCATCGAGTTAAAGCGTGTTGACACGGCGATAAAAGAGTTTCACATGGGGTCTCGGTGTCTGACTCACGCAGCTCACGGGTGTTAAATGCTTGACTCAGCCTGTAATTCTAACACCACTCCTCATTCTAAATCTTTACTTATGTTTATAAAGTAAAAGGGCTTGAATTTTTTTAAAGGTTTAAGTCTTAAAGTGAAGCAGTGTCGTGCATTTAAAAGCAGATGTGATCGTTTAAACGTGTGTCATTGGATTTATCTGGTGAATGAGGTAATGCCATTGTGACACATCTCAGTGTTTGCGGGAAATGCCAAGGGCTGGGAAAAGCATTCCAGGACGCGTCACGTCACCGGATACAGCCGATACGGGCTCAGTGGGGAATTTTTAGATCAAACCACTTAAAACATTTATTTTTTGGTTTGTAATCGACAAAAGGGATGAATTATAATAAGTTTAGTTTTTTTTTACTGAATGAACTGCCAGTCCTGGATGCTGATGGGTCAATATATCATTTCAGTCGTGATAAAGAGTAACCCACCCACTGATGAAAACAGAATGTTCTCGTGAAAATTCTCCTAATACCCATGGATTTGCATTGCAACGCACAACATTGTCGTGTGACAATGAGCGGCTGTTTAATGCTGTCCTTAAGGCAGTGGTTCTCAAACTGGGGGCCATGGCCCCCTGGGGGGCCCCAAGATGGATCCAGGGGGGCCACAGATTTTGTGGCATTTTATGAAATATAGAAATTTATCATAGATTTTATGCAATCAAACATCAGAAAAATGACACCACCAACCAAAAGAATTGAGGTTCCAGCATTGTATAACTGAATGTTTTTGGTTTAATTAAAATTCTAAGTTTAAGATTATACGTCTTTATAAGGGGGGCCGCACTTAACACAAAGGGGCCTTACAACGAAAAAGTTTGAGAACCACTGCCTTAAGGGCACACAAGGCCTGCAGGTACCTGCAACACCTGTTCACACTAAAGAGGTCTTAATGGGAAAGAACTGAACCAGTTGTGAGAACAAACCCCGACACAAAGGCCTCTACTAAACTGCAGAGATTAAACCTGAGATGAATTATGCAGCTCATTGTTTACTCCGAACCCTAAAGGTATTGGAATATTTAAGTCACGCCACATACATATAGCATTAGATGGATGCAAATGTCAACCTTAAGATGAAAAATTATTATAATAAATTATAAATATATTCACCATACTGATGTCAACATTGGGTGGTTTAAATATGCATGTGAAGTGTCTCAAATTTCAAAGTTTTTTTGTGTGTTTTTAAAGCATAGTCAGGTAAGTGAATCGTCATCCATAATATATTGGTAATAAATACATTCTCTTACATTTCAGGTTTTGACCGAAAATGTCACATCCATAATGTTGGAATTGCCCACATCACAAAATGTCAAAGTAAGTGGCATCTGCTAACAAATGACGTTAAACCCTTTATCAGAACTAACTTTTATTTATTTGTTGTTTACACAATTGTCTAGTTCATCACAATAACATGGACACCAATGTTTGACAACGAGAAATTCTCAAAATGCCTTTTGTCTTTATTTTAGACAGTCTACTTAACATTAAAACTTGTGAAACTTTACATTACGGTTTCCGTTGTAAAGCATTTATAAAGGTGTCATTAAGGAGTAATAACAATGCATAGATAGATAGGTATAACTACATGAACTCAGTCTCACTATAACAGCCTGTTTTGCAATTAACATCATGATAATCATGAATCTGATGTTGAGTCAAATAAATGAGAATAAATATATTTATTAAGTGCTCATAACATGATTGGTATTTCATCAGTCACCATTTTATTTAACTGCCATCACAATCTCACGGCAAAAACATAACTGTTTTACAAGGTGGATAATTTTGGCTAATTCTTATGAATTTGTACGATCTCATTCGTATGTTTTAGTATGATTTGCTTTCACGCCAGTGACATTAGGGTTAGGGGTGGGGCTTCAGTATTGCTTTTTTTCTAGCAATCGTACATACATTCATGTGAAAACGCCACCTCGTAAAATAGTTACGAATGCCTGTGAGATCAATGATTTATAATGCATTTGTAAATGAGTTATTAATCATTAATAAACACCCGTATAAATGCTTTACAAAGAAAGCATTAATGTAATTAACTGTAATGTAAGATCTTAAACGTTTGTGAAATGTTTCGAAAAGTGTGCTTGTGTTTGGTGTCTTATCTAACATTCAAGCATTTTACAGTAAGTGTGTCTTAATTCTCCAAATAGTTTGGCTCCTGAAACTGATAAGGAAATGAGTTTAAAGTGTGAAAACATTCAATGACTGTGTAAACTGGAAGATGTTTAGTGATATTAGTGATGGATTAGATTAACCAGTAGCCTGAAGGAGATTGAGTTAAATTAAGAGAGTTAGGCTGTAATCCCTCTGTGCATGTGTATGCGTGCGTGCGTGTGTGTATTTGTGTGTGTGTGTAATTGAGACAGCCCTTTAACCCTTATTAGCAGTAGCCCGAGGGATGTGACACATACAGTTTGTTGTCGTAATTGTGATCTCTAAATATACTTCATTTGTCTCGATTCATCCTATATATCCCACTTACACCTCCTTAAAGCAATCTCGCTCTAGGTTACTTTACCACCTGGTAAACAGTTTGTGAAAATCAAACCAAAACGTGTTGACAGAAATTCACTTTCGCACATGTACCGTTATGTACTGTACCATAACCATCCATTGTTTCTGCATAAAGCAAACCCAATCTAATCTCTACAGCAGTGGTTCTCAAACTGGGGGCCGTGGCCCCCTGGGGGGCCCCAAAATGGATCCAGGGGGGCCACAGATTTTGTGGTATTTTATGAAATATAGAAATTTATCATAGATTTTATGCAATCAAACATCAGAAAAATGACACCACCAACCAAAAGAATTGAGGTTCCAGCATTGTATAACTGAATATGTTTTGGTTTAATTAAAATTCTAAGTTTAAGATTATACGTCTTTATATGGGGGGCCGCAAAGCGATGCACTTAACACAAAGGGGGCCTTACAAGAAAAAGTTTGAGAACCACTGACTGTACAGCATATGCTCTTTCTTTCTGAGTTATATGAGGATAAAGGTTTGTCAGACAAACTCGTCTGCCAAACAGACACGCACATCATGCGGAAAGTTCAAAGAGTGTGCTGGGCCTCGCGAGACCCCTCTGTGCGTCTCTTTATCCCTCAACTCCAGCGATACGCCGTTTGTACGGACGTATGTGCATGCGTGTGACTTCTCCCAAGGCAGAAACCAGTGCTTTTTCATTTCAGCAGTGGGAATAGGGCGTCTGAATAGGCCAGCGTACGGCTATATCACATTATTAGTAATCATATCTGCTTAAGCCAAGCCTGCTGCTCCAGATGGCTGCTTTCAAGTGCAAATGAAGCAGTGAGACGAGGCCGCCTTTAATACGTACTCACGATTCACAAATAGCCATTGATTTTTTCTGTGTCCCCCTCCATCCAGCCAGTCTGCCGGCATTGAGCTCGGATTAAATGGTCTCCTGAGTCTTTAAAAGGAACATTGATTCTTCTAATTAATTGTGCCTCGTTCAGAAGCAGAATGCATAAACTCGCTGGTATTTGCACTTCAAGTCAATTATTTTGAGTTCGGCCGGACAGGGAACAAACGGGCCCGACGTATACGAGGAGCTGATGGGAGTCATTTTGTTTCCTCGGGAAGTGTGAATGCTCTCCAATGAAAGAGAGTTATTTCCATTTTAGCTGTACGTCTGAATGGGAATCGACAGAGGAAGAGGTACGGTCGCCCGCTGGGAATTCAGACGCGTTATGAATAACGCATGATGGACGTTTCCACGAGAGCGCTCGGCGCCGTGGAAACCTTCGGACTTGTTTTAACGTGTTGACAAATCCACGCTTTTCATACCTGTCATTATTTTAAATGAAATATCTCAAAGGTGGTCCTACGAATTCGCCTCACATAGGCCGGCCCGCATCATTTCGCCCACCGGAAGGAACGGCACGTGGTGAGAATTAGGCTCGAATTTTTGATAGCCACCTGCCAAAAGGTGGCCCGCCACTGCATTATCCGTGTCCGCTCGCTCGGAGAGCACCCAACGCCCCCGCGCGGGAGCGAAAGGCCCTCTCGACGCTGACAGCCTTGCTATTTAAGATTGTAAGAGTGCTCGAAGAAGCGTATTACTCTCCTGATACTTCATTAATCTCCATCAAACGCGGCGACACTGCCACGGCTGACAGCGGGGACAAAGCGGGGTGCTGCTCTCCTCCCAGCTCAGATAATGCGTGTTTTACAGTAGCCCAGATGTCCACACTCAATAAAACATTTGAGGGAATCGGGCGAGGTGTGTTTGGGGATGTCTGTATTGACTGGCTGCTGTGTGGAGACAGCGATATGGGGGCTGCTCGTCTCTGATTACAGAATTAAAAGAGTGGGCTGACAGAGCGACTGGCAGGCCGGGGGACGGGGATAATTGTATCTGTGGAGGGATTTGGATTTGACCAAAGTGTGGCATCCTGATTATCTCATGCGGGAAGAGCTGCACGACTGAAATGAGACTCGGATTAACCTTTCTGTTTTCTTTCGCTCGAGTGGGGGGGAATAAACACTGTTGCTGTTATTAACAATAATTAATCGATTAACTCAATCAATTCAAGAATGATTTACAGCGTAAACTATGCCCATCACAACATTCAAGTTTGTGTGAAAATTCAGGAGCTTTTCGTGGCGTAAGATGAGCCAATGGCGGGAAGCCTCTATCCTTTCCGTCACCCATTATAAATATTTAAACATGAGTGTTATGTTTTCTTTAAGCTGGGATGTGAATATCAAGAGTTTAGGTAGTCAAGTATCAAGTTCTCAAGTAGTTCTGGAGATTTGATTGTGCTTATTGAAGTATCTTATATATCTTATAGGCTCAGATGTTTTTCCCTAAAACTGCTCAGGAGAAATGAAAACAGAAACAAACACTTGTTGTAGAGGTGTAAAATGAATGAAGATTGTAGAGAGAAAATAATCTGGATTTGGCTAAATTTGATGACAAATGTTTGAGTTCATATTGAGATCTTCAATAACATTGACTTTTCATTGCAGATTTGAGAAATCAAAGCTCAGTTTATGACATTGTTGAGATTTCGTCGGAAACTCTAATGGAGACATTCTCTCTTTGAGACACTTAAGCAAGTTTCTATGAGCTCTCCATTCAATCGTAGTTTTATAAGAGAAATAACTGAGATATTAAAGGGATCCTATCTGTCCTTTTTCTTATTTAAAGGAGTTTTCAAGTGAAAAGTTCCCACCCAAGCGTCTTCATAATATTCTGATCCCTGCTTTACAATATGTCAAAATGTGTATTTCCCATTGTAGCACACCGCTCTTTAACAAGCGCCATGACTTGTGATATCACGCCGTAGCACAAAGGGTGCCGAAGGTTAAAGTGAGTCGTTCCACTGAACCACTTTTTCAGTGATGTCAAATTTTTATCGCCGTTTGTCTTAAAATATAATAAATGACATTAGTTTTACCCGATTCCCTGTCTCATTTCTCCTTGCCTGGAGAACAACTTAAGAAAGAGCTGGCGCATCTTACCCCACACCTCCCGTTTGTGTGTGTGATGGAATGGTAATGAGGGTTTGATCGCATTCTCTGCAGGAGCTGGAAAAACACACACACGTGATCGCTTCCGCAGAGCATTTTCCTCGAGACACACCAAACTCTCACTTTGCAGAAAGACTGCATAAATTGACATCTTTCTCATATTTACGAGACAAAGTCTGTGCTGATGTGGTGTAGTATAGTGTTCCTGCCTAAAATTGCACTCTCAGATATGGGAAAACAAAACCTTTCCTTACTGTCTCTGTACTTCAAGGGGAGATTGAGTAGAAGATGTGTATGATAAAAAGAGAGAGATGATAGAATATCTTAAATTGTAGTACTTTACATGTTTTGATTGTAGGTCATGGAGCGGGATATTTTGGCTTGCTCCACGGGAACACTGGGAAGGCATGCATACTGATTTCTGTCTCTGATTTCCACCCCATGAAAACACACAAACACACACACTTCTCTTTGTGATTCCAGCAATTTACCTTATAATCTGTATTTTTGATGGGAAAGAGAAGTACAGATTATGATCGAGCTTTTCATTTTTAAATCTTTGCTTATTTCAAGAATTTCAAGAGTGCCCACAGTTTTTCAGTTCTTATTAGCTTGAAAATGAGTCAAATTAATCCAAACAAGACAGAAATGCAGAGATTTTCACTTTTTTGGATCTCGGCACACTGTAAAACTTTGCTGTAGTTTTTGCAGCAGGTTTGCCAGTAACTTACTGTATTTAATTACTACTTAATATACTTTACAATTAGTACTGTTTTCAATTACTTTAATCAAAATGAAAACACTTTGACTTTTGAGATTCAAAATGAGCAAGAAGAGACTGGCATTAGCGCAGCAACACTGCAAAAAATGACATTCTTCCTAAGCATTTTTCTCTTGTGTTCTGTAAAAATATTTAAAACTTCTTAAATGACGATACATTTACATAACAAGAAAAGTGACCCAAGATATTTAGTCTTGTTTTATGAAAGAAAATTATATAAACTAGGTAAATTTATGCTTAATTATTTAATTGTACATTAAATCTACAGTAAGTTACTAGCAAACCTGCTGCGAAATTACAGCAAAGTTTACAGTGCAGTATTTTTTTCCAGGAACCACTGAGGTTTCGCCCACATTAAGAAGTTCACCGAAAGATGTATGTTGGATTTCTCCAACTTCCACGGCAAAGTTGCGCTTGTGTTAGTCAAAGCTGTAAGCCATTACTGAGGCCGGTTTGTCAAACGCTAAATGAGTTAGGATGGGAAGTTGTTTTCTGCGGTTTGGCTACAGTGTTTTGTTTTGCATACAGTGACATTCACATTTCTGGAACAATAATAAAGTTATTTAGAACATTGCAGATGCACTTCATAAGACAAAACATCGTAAAGCTCCTCTTGCGTGTCAACACGTCATCGCTCAGAGATGTCCGCAATTTAATGGCAACGAGGAATGCCACTTGCAACTTTAGTGAATTAAATACACATCAGAGAGATTATGGTTTTGCTCTTTATTCTGGACGGCTTTCATTTGATTTAGTCCGAACAGATTTGAGAGAAATGAATGGATTAGAAGATATCAAAGTCTGATTAGTGGCTGGTTTTTGGTGCCTGTGCCACGAATGTTGTCATAGTCATCCGTCAGATGGTGCCACTCCGCCCGGAGGCAAAAACCACAATGGCACCACACCAAGCGAGACAGTGAGACGAAAGAACTGCACCCATGAAAAACTAAATCCTGCAGTTATAAATCATACCAGAACAGCAATAAACCAAAAATACAAACTATCTCTGACATAACATGTTGTGGGATGGAGAGAAACAAACACATACATTTACATGACAATTCAGCACAAACAATGCATCAGAATAAAGATTATCTATTAAAGTTAATTAAAGGAAAACAAAATGTCTTTTTTATTAGCATTACTAAAAACTCTTCAATGCTAGTTATTCCATAGAAAATACGGATTTAAATGACCTCTGAGATTTAGGATTAAAATAGGACTCAAGTTGACTTATATCATGTAGGTTGAGCCTAAATCAAGCACTTCTTATGGGTTTTGATAAGGAAGGGAAAACAATGCTAAATGCAACTATGAAATTGTGCATATAGTCAAGCAAAGAAAATAAATAAGCTTACAACTTCCTTTATTGTAAATATTATGAGCCTTAGGTAGGTCCAATCAATCTGTCGCTTGGAGAGGGTCGATTTTTGAGAGTGTTGTTCGGCCTAATAAATAACATTTAAAAATGGTTTCAAAATGTTTAATTGAAAGTACGTTCATGTTTATATCCTCTATCATCACATACATGTTTTGTCCTGAATCAAAAGCGGATAAGAACCTCTGGCTTACAAATGCATATATATGGAGAAAAGCCAGTACTACTCATCAGCTAGAAATTAGCCAAGAAAAAATGCACAAGAAGACTTTATGAAGCAGTTTAGCAATCAGACCTGCAGACATGCATCAGACGAAAGCAGCATCTCAGTTCACTGGTGTCAGAGCATTATGAATGCAGGGTAATTTGTTTGAATGTTTCCTTCATCGTTACTACTTTGGTATCCGTGTTTTTTCTTGCATGGCCAGACGTTTAGAAGCAAAAAGCAACCTTTTACCCTAATTGTCGCTGGTATTTTCTTTAAACATAAGCCCAAGCTGGCAGCGCAGTATGAACCTCTGTCAGTGTCCGAATGGAGGTCCCTTCTCTCATGTGTCATTGAGAAACATTTGATATTCCAGCCACAGACTTTCCTGTGGTGCCATTTTGAAGCTTCCCCATTGAGGTTCCATTTGCCCAGGCCACCGGGAGCCTCCAGCCGGGCGGACTCTCTCCACGCGGTCCCTTCCACTGCAGATCGGCCCCAGCAAGCGGCTCCGCCAATATGTTAATACGACACTTTCCGAAACAACTCATATTCACGCTGTAAGCAGGCCCGGCTATTTTCACCCCAGTAGACGGAGAGCTTGTCTCAGCTCTGCGGTTTACAAAACGCCGGAAAATTACAGATTATTTTCTCTGCGAACGAAACATGCAGATTTCCGAAAGGTCATGAATAACTGGATTTACAGTATATATTATGCCTTTGAAACACCTTGTAGCCTCAGTTTTGAGATGCCTTAAACTAAGTTTGGACTCAACCGCCGATTATGAGTCTCATTTTTGATGGTAATTACACGCTATGCATAAACAATTTTTTCTCGAAAACGGTACTTCTATCATTGAATTGTTTGTATTTCAATTGCTTCAATTTGGTTTTTACTACAGGTCATGTCCCAAAAATATGCAGAAAATCACATAGCAGATTACATAGCCGTGTCACTTTTATGTGGTTGACATCCAATACACACATTTTTATTTGCTCATACATTTGGTGCAGCTACGCTTTGTAGAAACGTGAAGTGATTCTCCACTTGATGTAATATCTGTGTCCTGAAGTACCATCGTAACTTGTGCACATCCCACCCTGGGACCAGATCAATGAACGACACCAATACAATCCCGTGCATGTTGAAAGTTCTTGTTCAACGATCTCCCCACCAGACTGTTCTTTGGTTTGCAAGCCAATTTGTCACCTTGCCCGAAAACACATCCTTTCACGCACAAGACAAAATCTCAAAGCAATTAACTTATTGTGTAGTACCTCAATCTAAAGATTGAGATTAGATACGTGCGGCATTGTACAACAGCTGCGTTTTGCCTTTCCATTTGAGTGTGGGTGTCTTTGTGCGGTAGATTGTGGATAAGGCAGCGCGGGGTACGGCAGGAGAGCGAGAGCCACAGATGTGGGCCTTTCTAAAGGCTCTGTCTGCCAGCCTGTGTTTACCTGACACTCAGATTGACAGCGGAGTGATTGGAAATATCCCCCACTCACTGATGCGAGCCCCTGAGTGCAAGGAAAGTGCTTTTGTAGTCTGGCTGTAATGGTCCAAGTTTGAATTGAAGGTTGAAGGAAAACGCTTCTCTCTGGTCACTCTCAGGGAGGAGCTGACACTGTGGAAACGATGCAGAGAACAGCGAGTCTTAGATCGGGAACGCAGCTGAGAGTGCAGAATGTTTCTGGGCTGTTATCTCAATGCAATCTTGCTAATCTCTCGGCGTTTATAAAAGCAACGCCAGTGCTTCAGACAAAGTTCTGAGACTTTTGTCTCCTTCTAGACATCTAGGACGATGCAAAGTGATTTTTCTTTCTATAGGATCTTGGTGGGCGCTTATCGAAGCGACTTCCACCCAGTTGTCTCCTCTCAAACTCTCTGGTGAATAACAAAACAATCTGCCGAATTTGCCCCCCAGACAGTCTAATTTACTCAGTTAATTTCCTCATTCTGTGCTGTTGAAATCCCTTGGCGCATTATGAATCAGGGAGGCATAGGTACATCAGTTGTCAAAGCGAGTAAAAATGACAGACGCTTTGGTTTTTCTTTTTTTTTACACGGTGAGACAAAGTGATTCCTGCATGCTCTTTATCACGTGATCCGTCACTAGAGGGCATATTCGGTTTTGAGGCCCAATATTCTTTTTCCGACATTATATTTGGCACTCTTAGATAGTTCTCCCAAAAAAATAAAATTCTGTCATCATTTACTTAGTTGGTAACCGAACAGCACTGGCACCTATTCTCTTCTATTCTATGGATGCAAAACCAGTGCAAGTGAATGGGGTCCAGTTAACAACATTCTTCAAAATATCTTCTTTTTTGTTCTGCAAAAGAAAAAAGTAATACAGGTTTGAAACTGCAAGGGTGAGTAAATGATGACACAATCTTTATTTTTGGGTCAACCATCACTTTAATATTTCCTTAGAGGCTTCCCTTATATACTTCCTGAAAGAGTATTTGCATATTACTGACAGCATTATTGCATTTTATGGTGCTTAACCAACATATTAATCCCATAAGGCCCCCCCCAAACCTTTATGATTGTACTCTTTTCTTTATTTAGAAAACAATTATGGTGATACGTTTACAGTGTCTTTGCTACAAGTGTTATGTTCTCATGCCTGTAGTTTTAACAATATGCAATGATAAGTAAACCATACAAATTCAATGAATAAGCAATACACACCACATACATGCAGTACAATAAGTGTCACAAAAATTACATTTTCTCATATTCTGTAAATGCTGGAATTTACAGTTCACTTCATTGAAGGCACATATTTTCTTTATGCCACTTCGTATTTTGCTTTTACCTCTTCGGAATAACTAGGAAGACTATTGTTCTGTATTTGAGTTTTAATTTTTTCTTTAAAGTTAAAAACAACCCATAAACAACACAGACCAGTGGTATTCCAGTGATTTCTCGCCCCATCCTCCAAAAAGATTTTCGGCATTCCACAAAAATAATTGCATATCATTAATCATTCTGGTTACTTGAGCAACACTTGACAGAGCTGAAGTGGCTCTTACATTAAACCACAAATCTCTTAATAGATGATTACAAAATTGTAAGACAAAGAGAAATGATGTGTCGCCAGTTTCCCTGCTTGCCTGAAGAAGAATAAAACACGTGCCCAAAGTTACCCAATAAATATTCTTGCAAAATATGTAAAGAAAAACACGTCTAAAAAACTAAACATTTATTACCACATAGAAATGTGGGTATACGGGTTAAATAAACACATCTAAAATAAAAACAAAACAAATAGTTCAATATGTCTACGTCCACATCGAAAGCGCGTTCACGCCTTCAACGGGCAAAACTTCAGTTACAGACAAGATCGGCGAGGAACAGGACACAATCCGGTTAAAATGACAGACATCACACAACGCCAATAAACAGGCGCGCTCTGAAACGCGAGCACCAATCACGGCATGGATGAAGGGCGGGACTTCCTGTCGGTGACGCGGTAGCGAAGTGGAAGCGCCGCCGTCAATCAAATTAGGAAAAAAACAAACCGGACTAAAGCGAGCGCAGGCACCGATTAAAATAACCATGCTCGGAGTGTAATATAACGTAAATATCAGCGTTTAAAAAATCAAGTAATGACCGGTACGTAGATGGTTTAGCAGCGCGGGAATGGCTGCTTTGAATCTTTGTGCAGACTCTGTGTATGCTAAGCTAGGCTAAGCTAACGCTAGCTGGCGGGTAAATATGCGAGTTTAAGATACACGGATAAATAGCTCGAATTAGAAATAAAGCAACTGCACGTTCCTGTTATCTTAATCGAGGCTGTTTGCACGGCAACCGTGCATGGAGGACGGAGTCTAACGGCTTTTTTGTTGTTCTGTGTGTATTAGCGCTTGAAGGGCCAGCGAAAGCGGGAGTGATGGCGGACAGCAGCAGCGCTCAGGGCGGCAGCGGCGTGGAGCAGGTCAGCTCAATCAAACTCTCTTCGGCCTTATTCTCTAATGCATGTGCTTTCTTGTAGTTTTGTGTTTGTTCGGTTTAAAAACACTGGTACTTCCTGTGTGGCCACCCCCTTTACATTGTTAAACCCGCCCCTCATCAGGACGGCCAGCCCTCGCCTCTCGCCCTGCTTGCCGCCACCTGCACCGGCCTCGGTTCGCCCGCCCCCGGGGGAGAGAACGGGGCGAACTCTAATAGTGCCGCTGGAATGGTAAGTCACTAAGTACTTGTATAACACTGCTCTTGACCTCGTTTACTCGAATGAATGCATGCTTAAGTTATTCCTCAAACTCAAGAACTGTTCCGGGTTCGGTCCAAGTAAATGAGATCGAGCACTTAAAAATGAAAATTTGTCATTATTTGTCCAGCCCCGTTTTGTTTCAATCCTGTATGACTTTCTTGCCTTTGTGGAACACTCAGATTGCAGATTGTTATGGACAATCGCCCCAGTCTCCGTTCATTTTCATGTGAAATGAGAACGTGTGCAGACATTTCTGTAAAGTAGAGTCACTGTGAATTTACCGCTAAAAACATGAACTAATTTATGTAAAGAAGAGTTCAAATCATATTTACTGTAAAGCAGTTAGAAAGTATAAGGGTTATTACAGTTTTTTTAAGTAGAAGCACTGGCTTTGATAGCTTTAAGGTGGAGGAACAGTTGGTTATGTGGGACATAATTCCTGTGGGTGCAGTTTGTTACATGTAAACAATACGTTGTGTACTTTCGTAGTCTTCAAGCAAAGTGTGTTACCAGATTTTCTAGTTTTACACTGTCTTGGTTGAAATATTGAATCATTGCTAAATATGTTTTGAGAGAGGAAGTGTTACAAAATTCTTTTATATGGAAATCAACAGAACAGATGCTGAAGTTGCATTGAACCCAGATTATTTAACACACGGCGCCATGTGATGTTGTAATGTTAAAGTAGGCTTAAGTGAACTACCAGATGCATTTCATTTTTTCCAACGTATTATAAATGAGTAGTGATAAAAACACAAACAATTTCAGCTATAGATACAATAACATTTAATTCATACGAATGAAGTGATACACTTCTCGTTTTCAAAATTAGACATTTTTTTAAAGAGAAGATTTCCACTTATAAAGAGAAATGAATTGCTGTTTTAGAAATCTCTATGTAACAGCGTTTACATTATTTCTTGTTATTATTACACAACAAGTGTTGATCGAGGCCGGCTATGTAACTGGGTTTCTGTTGTTGGCATAAGATTTACATAAAAAACATTTTTTACCTAGAAGCTCCTTGTTAACATCCTTTGTTCGTCAACATCCTAGAACGCAGACATCTCCATGCAGTTAACAGGGTCGTCTGACAGGTGGGAGGCAGTGAAGGACGATTCCGGTGTCTTGCATCTCCCCGGCACGGGTATCGTCACATCCAACGGGCAGTACGTTCTTCCTCTCCAGAGCCTGCAGGGTCTCCAGAACCAGTCCATCTTACTAACATCAGGGACAGACGCGTCCACCGGCACAGTGCCTAACATCCAGTACCAAGTGATCCCTCAGGTGCAGACGGCCGACGGGCAGCTGGGTTTCTCTGCCTCCGTGGTTGAGGGGGCCTCGATGGCGCAGGACGCCTCGGGGCAGATCCAAATCCTCCAGGACGGGACTCATACCATCAGCGTCACGGGAGCGGCCGACATTCTTAGCAACAGTCAGAACCTCATGACCCAGTCCGGCCAAGTGCACCACATCCCGCAGGTTTCTCTGGGAAGTTCTGGCTTCAGCAGTCAAGGTCAGGTGGTCACGAACGTGCCTCTGGGTTTGCCTGGGAACATTACCTTTGTGCCCATAAACAGCGTCGATCTGGACTCTCTTGGACTCTCGGGGGCCCAGCCGATAGCCACCGGCGTCACGGCCGATGGACAGCTGATCATGACCAATCAGGGCATGGAGAACTCGGAGGGCTCTGAGAAAGCGGGACGCCATCAGCAGACGCTCAACTCTAATGACATGTTCGTGCCTACTACGTCTTCAGCATCCTCGCTGCAGGCCAGCACGATAGATGGCACGGGCGTGCTGACGCAGCCTACGGCGGGAGAACAGGGCGACGGGTCGGGCTACCTCAGTCAGGGTGTGGTGCAGCTGTCGGGAGGACAGCAGGTGGTCCAGCTGCAGCAGATGCACTTGCAGAGCAATGACGGTCAGGTGTCCGCTCAGTCCCACCAAACCCTGCAAAACATTCAGCTCATCAACCCCGGAACCTTCCTCATCCAGGCCCAAACGGTCACGCCCTCAGGACAGATACAGTGGCAGACCTTCCAGGTATGATTAAGAACCATTCAGGTTTTTAAATGGTTCTTAAACATGTGCATTCTTCCTCGAATGTGGGATTGAAATACTAATAGACCAGACATGCCAAGAACACCCGGTTCATAAACACATGACACGTGGTTGATTTTAATTCATTTGTAACGGAGATGTACAAAAGGTCGTCTCGTAAGAGACCTTGACTTGCTCGCTGAACTAGTTTCACCATTGTCCCTATGTTGCTAAGCCATTAACATATTTTTAGTAGTCAAACTACACTGTCCCACTGGTACCCAAACAACTTAGTTCCCATTTTATTCCTGCAGGTCCAAGGAGTTCAGAATCTTCAGAACCTTCAGCTCCAGACGGCTCCATCTCAGCAAATCACTCTGGCCCCAGTGCAGACACTCTCTCTGGGTCAGGGCGGTACACCGGTCAGCCTGACGTCAGGACACATTCCTAACCTGCAGTCGGTTACGGTGAATTCAGTGGGACAGTTCCAGCAGTCTGAGGACACTGATAGCACGGGAGGTACGCCTGCAGATGACCGAGAAATGCCTCTCCTTTAGAAATAAGAAATATTGGATTTAAAGATGTGAAATTAACATTTTGGTCTTGATTGCGACGTCATAGCCAAGAGCTACGTAACCTTTGTAGACATCATTTTCTATTCAGTGCTCTGATGAGGTCAGAAGTATATGATCAAGAATAGCCTGTTAGACAAATGTGTAGAATGTATGTGGTGCATTAAAAGGGAGAAGAAAGGGCACCTGTAAAACGGTCGGGAGATGATGTGCTTGAAGAAGTCCAGCAGTAAGAGTTCAGTTTTGTTAGTGTAACTCTGATCATACTATACTCTATAGATATTCAAATTAAGGAGGAGCCTGATTCGGAGGAGTGGCCTCTGGACAGTAGCTCTACGCTGAATGCCAATGACCTCTCTCACCTTCGTGTTCGTTTAGTGGAGGAGGAGATGGAGGGCTTGAGCCAGGAGGGCAAACGGCTGCGCAGGGTCGCCTGCACCTGCCCCAACTGCAAAGAGGGAGGCGGGAGGTGAGATGTTTTTTTTTACACCGTTTGCAGTTTTACATTATGCCGTTTTTTCACCGGGTCAAAGCAGTGAGACACTTTCCTGGTTTTTGGATCTTGTTCACTCATGCATTCAAATGTGATGAAACATGCTGCGGTTTGAACAATTTTAGGCTGTTTAAAGGGGACATTACCAAAAACAATTGAGATTGACTGCATTAAAGGGGCTCCTGTACATTATTATGAGCGGTTTCTACTACAGAAATAATAAATAAAGCCCCACAGTGGACATTACGGCCAATGTTGGTAAATTTCACAAAGACTATATATCAGCCTGTTTATCAGTCTTAGTTGTTTGGCTTGTTGAAGTGTTTATCATTAGATGCGTGTAACATACTTTTGTTCCGACTACATTTTCTAATGTGTTGCAGGGGGTCTAACATGGGCAAGAAGAAGCAGCATGTGTGTCATATAGTGGGTTGTGGAAAGGTGTATGGAAAGACGTCTCACTTGCGAGCTCACCTGCGCTGGCACTCAGGGGAAAGACCCTTCGTCTGCACCTGGATGTTTTGTGGGAAAAGGTTCACACGCAGTGATGAATTACAGCGACACAGGAGAACGCACACCGGTACTCTCAACCTCTCACACACACACACACACACACACACACACACAGTAGTTCTTGCCTTTCTGTCTTCAGCTCTGTTCCAGAACCTACTTGTATCTGCTTACATTTTTTTGTGGTGTGCCCTCTGTGACAGGAGAGAAGAAGTTTGTGTGTTCGGAGTGTTCGAAGAGATTCATGCGCAGCGATCACCTGGCCAAGCACATAAAGACGCACCAGAATAAGAAGGTAGGGGGCGGAGCTGTGGTGGCCAGCATGGGCGGGACCATGTCCTCAGACAGCATCATCACGGCGGGGGGGACCACGCTCATCCTCACCAACATCCAGCCGGGCACCATGCAGGGCCTGGCCACCGTCAATGCTACGGTCAACACCTCAGGCTCACAAGAGCAGCTGGGTACAGCGGAGATTCCTCTGCAGTTAGTCTCCGTGTCCGCCGGGGACACGGCCGAGTGACCACATGACCGGATGTGGCGCAGAGATGGGAAGACGTTCACGGGAGGAACCGCTGCTTTGGGATGCAACTTGAACATTCTGTCAGACTGCTAAGGTTCCGTCTCTTCCTGTATGACGTCACATCGTCTGCTATGGCCTCAGACTTCATACATCACTCACGTCACGCATATACCTTGCTTTTATACCTTTACATATTTACCCTTCTTAACGTAAATATGTACATTTACGTGAATGCATATATACACACATATATATATTTTACAAATATAGAGTTATTGGGGGTTTTGTTCATCTTTTTATGGGGAAGCATTATTTCTTTTCACATACAACACTGAAATGCCTTATCTTGTATTATAAGCTGCCGTGTACAAAGCGAAAGTTCTTCGTTCTTCAGGGGTGTTTTAAGCACCTGTTTCAGTATGTACTTGTTGGTATGGGGTTTAATTATGTTGTATAAAGAATGCAGGAGCGGTGGGGAACTGGTGGCTAATGTTCAAGTTCACAAAAAATAATTTTCATTAATTACATACCCTCATGTTGTACCAAACCTGTATGGATTTTTATAAAAAACAATTTTATGCAGTGCAAACATTTTTATGTAGCTCCCTCCTACAATAACCCTTTACATAAAACAACACGAGTACAAAAATGATTCCTAAAAATGGTGCTTAAAGTCTTCTAAAGCTGTGTGTGAGGAACAGACTGAACATGTTCCCAGGCTTGACCAGTCCAGGGTTGCATCTATCCCTGAAATATTACACATCACATTGTGTAAATGTTGCTCCATTTGGCAGCATACACGTCTGAGACGATATGAGGGTGAATACGTAATGAATGTTTTCTTTTGGGGGTGAACTTAAATGTAGTTTAACTCTAGGTCACAAGTGACATTAGTGGTGTACGTTTTTCAAATGTGGAGAAAGATGGAACACGGGAAGGATCGACTCTGAAGTTTAGCGTTGTGCTGTTGGGAGTCGTGAAAGTGTCCAGCTGTGTCTTTAAAATGTCTCCTGAGAATGGGGTCTTATTTGATCTAGTTTTATTTTGTGTAGGGAATCCCAGGCCCAATAAATGGGGAACATAAACAATCATGTAATTAAGAACATTTTATGTATCGTTATTCTCAAACCGGTCGATCGGATCTCTAGTATGCATTTGTTGCAAATTAAGTCTTTTTCAGCAAAAAATGATATTTATATACAGTGTAATCTGGATTTTTTTTGTGTATAGAACTGCTTTTCTAAGAACAAACTACCTTTGGCTTCACTTTTTTTAAGAACTGTATGAGTCAAGAATTTTTTGTATGAAATGAATTGGTTTGTAGGTTGCCAAATTGAACTTTATTCATACCATGTGCGAGAGGAAAAACTGTTCTTTTATGTCTATCTGTTAATGTGCAGACGTGTGTTTCAGGACCAAAAGAGCAGCTCTTCTACATGAGCTGTGGCAAATACTGGCACCAGGTGTAACAGACTGTAAAAACCAAATGCATTGTGGGACGGTATCTGTGTCCTTTACAGTAGGGGTCATGTCTTGAGAAGTGGCATCACTAACTAACTGTGTGGTGATGTAGAAAGTATGTTTGGTGTTTTGTTGTTGTAAAGGTTTTTTGTCTTCGTCTGCTCACCGTAACCACGTTGAGGCTCTATCGCCTTTAATCGACATCCTTCAGAGACAAAGAGATTGTCATCCTTAAAGGAGAATTATTCCCTCTCTCATTGTTAGACTGTGAGTTTGATCATTGAATACTTGTGAAGAGTTGTCAGGGAGATGCACTCATTGCTGTCTGTTCACATAAAAGTTTGGCTTTGTTTTAGTTTGGTACTGTACAATTATTGTCCTCTTATCTGTTATTTTTTATTCCTTCAGCTAATTATGATTGAGTACTGTTGCCAATTTTATTTATAAGTTTTTATACCTCCCATAGCCAACAGGTTTGTACACTTTATCCCGTTTCATATGGTTTGATTGACAAGACCCAGCAGGCAAACGCCACCTACTATTTGGTTTTCTGATTTGATGGCTCCTTCTTCTGTCACAATGATCCAGATTGCGTTTTACTATGTTTTCCTAGTTTGTGATGTCTAATTTGATTTTATTCATTATAAATAGCATCTTGTCATTTCTCTTTTATAATTTTTATTTGGTCTTTTCTCCAAGAAAGCTTCATGCTATTGTACAATGCCCACTTTTGAGGGCAGCTGTTTATTTCACACTAAAATGACTAAACAATCCTTGGGTTGTCAGGTGTCTTATTTTGACTGTTTTATTGTATGAGTGTACTGTAGAAGTGTGTACTTTAGTTGGCCACCTAACCTTTTATGAATTTATAAATGTTATAGAATGGGTTGAATTAGTTTTAGGTGAAGATGTCACACAGCTGTTACGGTGTGAAATGTTATGCCAACTATAAACTAAACGGATTAGACATTTACATATGCAGTCCAGAATATGTTTGGAGTATACAAATGTAATATCTGGTTAGATTTTATAGGTCGGGTGTGTTTGAAGCGTGTGTGTGTAAAGTCCAGCAGATGTCACTGCAGCAGGGCCAGAGGAGAATCCCTCTGAATCTCTGACCAGTTCCTGTGACTCCGATTTATTCCTAGACCTTAATGAATTTGGATTCCTTTCTGACAGAGTCGATGTTCAAATATTTATAACAGAGAGAGCATCCACCTACTGTTTTACGCTCTTAAATTGCATTTGGGAACATGTTTATTCTTGGACCTGCTCAAGTGTGAAAGTCATTCCCCTTTTTTCATTTTCAATTTGGAAATATACTTACAGCAATTTCCTCTTTGAGGAGGTTTACAACTACGCAACATTTTATGATCAGAGAGTGTTTTTTCTCTGAATGCTAAATCCAACTGTGTGGAAATTGAATTGCATGACAAACACGTTTGTGGTTAAAATGTATATTAACAGAAAAGTGTGTATTTCTAAAGTCTGGTTGTTTGCAAGATTTATTTAAGTGAAAAAATCCTAAGGTTACAAATATATTTTTTAAATACAAAAACATACGAAATCGTCTCAATTAATATAGTCTGTAATATTAATATACTATGAAAGAGTAAGCAAAATTATGTTTAAATTGTTCTATTTGTAGGGAAGACGGTACGGTTGCAACATTATTCCTCCGGTCAGGAATGAGCTAGAGTGATGATGCTCATACTGCATATGCTCAGCCCTTCTGGAATAAATCAGACACATGTGACCATTCCTTCTAGCCAAACCAAATGTCAAGATGAAAAAGTATTTTTTTAATGCTCAGATTTTTTCTCTTACTATCTAAACTGTTTGTGTGAACCATTATACATTTATATTATTTAAATCAGTGTTTTCTTAGCTTCTGAAAGGCATTGCTAGCAAGAGTCAAAACTATTGTGTCTAACTAGAATAGCAATTTCTTTCATGGCTGGCAGTGTAGGGATGTTGCATCTGTTCCTTGTGACAAAACTGATGTCAAAACTTGTCATATTAAAGTAAAACAATTCTAATTTTATGGATTAATAAAGAACTCTTTCACCACCTTTTAAGGTAGATACTGTCAGACTAGACCACAATGTAGCCTATATTAAAAACATAGCCTACAACAATAATAATAATACAAAATAATAAACATGGTTTGTTACTCATCACTTGGACATATGTTTTTTCCCATTTAGTCTTACAATCAATTTAACTGTTCACACACACACACACACACACACACACACACAAACAACACAGTTCAGAGAAGTGCGCACAAGTATTTCAGTAGGCTACATTTTTAGGATCTTGTTTTTTTATTTGAAATACTTTGCCAGTTTAACTTTTTAAAGACTTTGTTTGTTCACAAATAAAGTAAAGAAATTACAAAATTATGTTATAGAATATTTTTTCCTGTTGCAACTGTCACCTGTTATGGGGTCAGTTCAGTAACAAAATTTGACTTTGTCTGTTTAAGTATAAATTGTGAGTTTATTATCATACATACGCACGTTACAGCAGTAGGTGGGTAGCTGACAGATGTGGGTTTAACATATTCAACTTTTGGCTTTCGTCTCCGCGAAACTGAAGGAAATACAAAAAGTTTTGCAACCGCCCCCAGTCTCCCCTCTGTTATGTTTCACCATCACTGCATGACTTTTCATGTCAACTGTCCATCGATGTTTTTAACTCATGATCTTTGGTATGAACGAACATGTCTTCTATTTGCATCATGAAAAGTGTGTCCACTGAAATCTTTTTTCATCAAATCAAAGTGAAAAGCATATGCTGTTGAATCTGAGTCGATGTGCTCCAGAAATTCTTTCTTTTATTAGCGCTCATACGGCGCCGTCCATTTCTGCCACCTTTCATTTGCATAATTTAATGAATTCAATTCATTGTAATGCAATACGGAGAGCACGGCGAACATGAAATGACAGTTTGAGTTAATGAAATGTGTTAACGGTATCATCATTTACTTGTATGTTAATTAGTCCAATTAATTTCCAGTGCACGCTAATCTGAATATTGTAATAGCGCTATGCGTGTCTGAAGTCAGGTGGAGAGAGGTGCATACTGAAACGGGCTCCATGAATCATCACATCCTCACCTTTCCACCAAATGAGTCGAGCCATTACTGCCGCTTACCCAGAATTCCCTGCCGGCCCTCCACACGGTGGAGAAAATTCTCACGTGCACTCTCACCTTTGTGCTGACAGATAAAAGCCCGAGCAGTTCACACTGATGGGTGACTTTTGTTTGGATGACTTCTTTCTGATCTCCGCTCCTTCTGATAGAAGGAGAAAGGCTGGAAAGTGATATATTCCTGGAAAAGCAGCGGGCGCGGTGCGAGCGGATCGATGCGAGTCCCGCCGCGCGGCCCGTGTGGCCACGCTAGAGCACTGATAAGTGGAATCGCTCTGGTGTGGATGGAGGGCTTTCTGCTGGAGCGCTCAGATAACAGCTGTCGTCTGTCCGTGGCTTCAGTCAGTCAGTCAGTGTGGGGAGGGAGACTCAAAAGAGGTTGTGTGGATCAAACTATCTGTCATTGATTCGTTATGTTATGATAGTTCGTGTTAAAGTTTTGAAAACCAGGTTTGTCAACTTTTTCCGAAGCCAAGACCCCGCCTAAACTCTCAGCCAAGTCAGACAGCTTTTAAAATGAAAATAGCAGAATTGATCAGTAAGGATGTTTAATAACCTAAAGTGTAAGCTAAAACATTAACCGCACTGACGATCAACAGTCATTTCAGGGCGGAAGTGCATTTTCAGGTTTTAACTGAAGATTGTGAGGGTACATGAATTTTAAAAAGAAAATGACCCACATTGATAAGCTATTTACTATAAACGCTGCAATATTTCATGAAAAAATAAGAATTGTCATTTTTAATTTTCTCTCAACAGGTATTGGTCTGGCTTTTGTTGAAACTAGTAACTTTGTATTAGCACCTATTGTATTATTGATCCTGTATGACATATCACTTACTGCTCCCTGAACTCTCTGTAAGTCTCTTTGGATAAAAGCGTCTGCTAAATGACTACATGTAAATGTAATGTAAAATGTAATTGAGGACTAAGATTCTTTAAATAAATGACCATGGTGTAAAACTTAGATAGATTTTATTCCTAAATTGTGCGTATGCACAGCCAAGAGCATCCATAAGGTTTGAACATATTCACTTAAATTTAAAAAAAACCTGAAATGTTCATGGACAGTTTGCCATGTTGATAAAACGTTTATACATCAGACCCCTACAAAAAGGATGACATGAGAATTGGCGAATTTTCCCAAAGCTACACAAGAAACATGCATTTGTGCGTGATTGTGTCATGAGCAGTTATGAACTCAGAAGTTATAGGCCTACTTAAAAAGAAGCAATCTACATTTTGTTTGAATAAAATCAATTAACAAATTAAACAAATTAATTATTATTTCATATTTGTTGAAAATATACTGTATATGTTGAGTGTTTTTTTTAATGGGTAAAAAGCCTAAAATACAGCAAATTATATCGCAACATAAAAGACTTGGATGGATGATGGAGCAAATCAGTTAAAAAAGTTGAATATTTGTTAAATAAAAAGTTTAAGACTATACACAACAAAAAAATCTTTCCTAGTTTTTTCTTGTTTACTCTTTTTTGATCAAGTAGTTTATCGCAACTTATAAAACGGTCAGTTCTGGTCCTTGATTCTGATTGGCTGAGCGGAGTTCTAAGCCGTTATAAAATACCTCATTATAAAACGGTCAGTTCTGGTCCTTGATTCTGATTGGCTGAGCGGAGTTCTAAGCCGTTATAAAATACCTCAATATATAACGGCTGACCGCACCACATAGCCTAAATATCATTTTATTTACTTTATTTTATGAAACCTTGCTAAGCATATGGAATAACCGTTTTATAAAAGCAATAAGCCCCGTGTCGTGCCACAACGCCCTTAGCTGTTATAAAATGCACTGTAACCCACTGCTTCTTGGGGCTTATTGCTTTATTAAATTCTCTTAGTAATTAATCAGTTGAACCAACTTAAAACAACAAGCAAATTTGTGAGTTCACTCAACTATTGATTTAAATCCACCCAACTCAAAATATTACATTTTTTTATATTATTTTTATTACATTATAAAAATGTTATAACACAAGTCTAATGAAGACAGACCAAAACTTTGGGTTCAGCAAATGCCCAAGTAGTTTGTGTTAAATCCACTTTCAGGGGTGGGAGCAATGGATCTTGCGCTTTAAACCTCAACACCAGAAACACAAACATCAATCATGGTGGCAATCATGAAACATCATTCATTAAAAAACAACTCTAAATACAACAGGCAACTAAGCATTTTCAACAACAACTGCATGAATAAAGTTAGCAAACATTAAAACAGGATTCCTTTTTAAAGATTTGATTAAAACCAGAACTAAATATGCCACAATGCATGCTGGGAACCTTTCTGTTTGTTGAGCTTACATCATTTTGCAAGTTTTAGACAAAAACTTGAGTATCTAAGTCCAGTCAGCAAAATAATCTTTGTTAGCAACACATGTGGACGAATTTTTGTTCAGTACACACAGAATATATATTGGCTCCTTCTACAAACAAATCTTTGTTGAAGTAACGTAATTACCTTTGTTAGATGAACATAATCAAGTTGGATTTTTACAGTGTATAAAAAGTTCATTTCAACCATTCTGAAGTTTTAAGAACAAATCAAAAGCCAGCTGAATTCTCCCCTGATGTGTATCACAGAGTATCAAATATTTATACCTTACTGTTTACGGATGTGTACAATGTAAATAATGCTGTTAGAATCTTGTGCTTGTACTAAACAAAGCCTGACCCACTGTTGGTCTAAACCAGAGAAATGGTCAAAAAGTAAAACAGAGTATGTTTAAAAGTAAAAGCATTGAAGAGTTTAGTGGTCGCAATTTAGCATTTGATGCGTGAGGTTGTGTGTCATTTCAAGTATTCTCTTTCATCTGCGTTCTGTTTGTGGTTTGATGTGCCAAATGGCTCATTGTGAAGTGTTGGTCCCGGTCCGGCCCCCACACTTAGAATTAGAGTAATTGGACCGCTTTTTTTCTCAATTCATGTGTAAAATACACAAATAAGAAAACCATAAAGATCTGGTAGGCCAGGAGAAAGCACGCAGAGCAATAACACAAAGGCATTTTCAGCCGCATTTGTGACACAATTTGATATTCCTGAAAGAAAGGGCTGTGAGGGAAACAGGACCATAATGAGAACAGTTGGCAGAAATGGTTTATTTTATTGTATTTACTTCAGGATATAGCACATTTCAAAAAGCCAGAGGTTTCATCTTGGTCTCTTCCATTTACTCTAACTGCCTCCCTCCCTCGCTTTTGCTCTCTCTTCTGGCGCTTTTGAGGTGGTTAAAAATGAGGCGGTAATTTCCTAAAATGGCCACTATTCAATGAGACTGAAAGAGCAACAACTTTGCGAGGAGGGTCTTAAGAAGCGTTCTGAGAGCTGTATTCATGTGCCATGTGCTCTGTGTTCATTCAGCCACTTTGTGCTATTCACACACATTTTTACCCATGGTGTCTCTCAGCGCCGGTAAATGTGTTGATATGGAGGCCTAATGTATATTCGCATGTGTGCCGTGAGAATCCCTGCCATATCTGAACATCTCAGTCTTATATCTGAAACTGTGTTCCTGATGGCCTTGTTACGTGGTGCATTCATATTAATGAATAAATATAGCAAAGTATAGTTAAACAGCGCCTCTGCGTTCCATTTATAATAACTGTGGCTCATAATTCAATTCATCTTTGGTTACGGCAACAGTCATCGTTTCACCATCTACTATCCTAAACTTTCATTTTTCTGTGTCTGCGGCCTAGTGTTACATCAGAGTTCAAGATATAGTTGCTGCCAACAATCAAAAGCCAATCAGACATCCCAAAGCCAAAATCTTCGTAGGAAGGTCTTTGTATTAGGCGGCCATATTTGCAGTACCTTCAGGAAGGCATTTCAGTCATCACAATTCACTGGGCCCTAAAACATGAACTAATGCATCTTCATATATTTTACAAGGAAGGATGCACTGATATATCGGCCATTAATCGGCTATTGGCCGATAGTTTAAAAACAGTGCATGATTATGGCCGATATATCCTGTCAATCAAAAAAGGACAGGAAACTTCTTTTGCCCTTTATTTAGAAAATGTAAGAATTATCACCAGCTATCGGCCTACAGTTTAAAAACAGCCGATGATTGAGGCCGATAGATCCTGTCAATCAAAAGAGGAATGAATTTAGACAAAGTTATGAAACATCACCAGTTTGATGTTCAATATGTATAGTCGTTATATAAATTACTAACATTCAGAAAGTTAAGAAATCCTTATCGGCAGATATCACTCAGAATAATCGGTATCGGTGGAAAAATGTATCATCGGTGCATTTCTATTCGAAGCAGAGGTCATGTTTTACTACACCGAAGTGAAAATTTACTCGGAGGGGTTGTGGGGGTAGGTTGTAAACGTTTGTTTGCTTAAAGATAGCATCATGATCCCTCACTGCTTGAGTCAGGCATCTTTAGTCTTCTACAGTTTGAGAGTTTGTTTCTCCTTTAAGTGTCTTTAGAGAGAGTTCTCTGCATTCATCGCACACGCGCGTCCTTGATCAACCGCAGAACTGGCGTACGCTGAAGCCGATCGCTTTCTGCAGGCTAGTAGACTCAGCATGGACCAACTCAATAACCTGATATTCCCCCATGGCTGAATATGGCCAATTTTGCAGTAGGTCAGTGATTTCTCCCCCTTTTCTTCAAAGCAGAGACAATTGAGTGACCTCCCCCCATTGAGCCAGCTAGGCTCAAGGGTGTGCGAGATAGAAAGAATAGCTCATCGAATCTCTGTTGGAGTGATGCAAGATGTGTATGTGTTAGGGTTGGTCTCAATGTGGTAGGCTACCTGTGGAGGTTGAGACAAGGTGGGTATTATGCAAACGATGCTCCCGCAGTCCCAGAATGCTTTGCTCTGGATTGTCTCTGCCTGAAAGTTTCCTGCCATTATTTGTAATCTGCATTAAACTGCAGTGTTTGGGTGGACACAAGATTGAGAGATCCGCAATTCGAAAAAGAGGGATGGGGGGGAGCACGAAAGCACCCTGGGCTGCAATTGCGTGATGTGTTTTGCTCTGGCCAAGAGGTGTGTTCTATTCACAGGGTCTAATTAGGTGCTTTCTTGTTTCAGAGGAAATTACAGGTTTTGTATCTCTCTACTCTACCAGTGAGGAACATTTAAATAGTTTATTCTTTGTCATCATTGTTTGCTTAAGAGTTGTTTAAGCGATACTTTGTCTGCATTTTGCATGATGCAGACATCGTTTTAAAAAGCATCTTTCGGTTTGTTCGATCCGGAATACTTTGTTTTACTGTTTTAGTGGTGTTTGGCAAGCATCGCTATTCCTTTCTTATTTAGGGTTAGGGACGTGAACGAACCTATTACTTGACTATTGACTAAACAAAACTATTACCTGAGGTAAGGGTGCTATTTTCGGAGTGATCGAAAGCGTTTTCAGCATGGCAAGATGAAAAACTAGCAACAACCCTTAAATCTTATTAAAGAGACTTTGGGTGGTTGTTAAGCAAGTATCTGGCAACCACTCAGAAAACCCTGGCAACACTGTATAGCACAGTTTTGCATAGGCAGCCATTGCTCACATCTTCTTCGGACAAAATAAATGTCACCTTTTTTGGTAAAAATCATTCATGCCCAAAGCAAACAGTTGACAAAAATCGGTTTGTTGCCAAACATGTGCAGCTCATATATGTATGTAGTTATTTTCGATATTTTCAGTCCCTCTGAAAGCTCAATTATTTCACTTTCCTCTCACAGTGAAATTGCGAGAAACTATTCACTCAAAGACAGCGAGAATTCCTGCCAGCAAGAAGAGCGGAAATCATCTCATGTACATTAAACGGTGTCAACCTCTGAATCGAAGGAGGTCGGGACAAGGTCCCCATGGCGACAGTTGCCGGGAGAACGCATTGAGAGAAATGAAAACTAACCCCTTGCCTTTAGAATGGCAGGTGGCCGAACGCTCTCCAGATCTCCCGTCACGTCTTTGGCAAGGTTGACACGGGTAATGTCCGTGAGGCAGTACCATCCATACGGAGGACGATGTACATATCATTTCCCTGGCTGACTGATTGAAGACTGTAATCTGGACAGAAGACTTTCTCGCTTTGATTACAGTCGTCCATCCAGCAGGAGAAACACGCAGCACCGCGGCCTCCTAGGCGCTCGTACGGTTCCATCAGCTTCTTCAGAGCTGCCCCGCGGGCCAGAACAATCTCCATCCCATTTGTGTTCAGGGGACACGTCGCTCGGGTCTGTCTGCGAATGACAGACACATACAGATTCATTTGACTCCCAAGGTCTTCGCGTTTCACGCAACCAAAAAAAAAGATGAGGAAACTTAAAAAAACACCTCTTTCTTTTGAGACGTGCGTCTGAAGAGCACCTGTGATTACTGAATAGGCCTCTTTAAGGGACTGACCCCGACGACGGCCCGCGCCCGCTCCAGACTGCTGAAAATGCCAGCGAGTAAGTGGATGGAAGAAAGGGTGTTTTACATGAAGGAACACTTTTCTTCTGAAAGCCCGTCTCGCACACAATTCCCTCGTCTCGTCCGCGCGCAACCCCCAAGATCGAATCTATTTTCTCCAAGATGTTCGGCCTACTCCCTCCCGCTGTTGTGGGCTTATCTCTCGCATTAGGCCGGGCTCTAAATGGGCGAGATTTCAGTGTTGACAGTCGCTTGCTGCTCAGCAGACAGACTGTAGCGCATTAGCACACGTTCCTTAGCACATTAGCGTGTTCCCGTGGGAAAAGTGGGTTCAAGATGATTGCCCTCTCTTACACGCGTTACTGCTCTTATACGGCGTTAGACCTGCCATCATTACTGCTTTGCGGCGGTTCCCACAGCAACTGGAAGCCGAGCATTAGCAGGTGTCGCTTTGGTGTGAGGTGAACCTGTCAGGCTGGGTTGGGACGTCGCGTCCTGTTTGGACTTTTCGAGCACAGAGTCGATCGGAAGTCAAGAGGAGGGTGAATGTTTCACTTTGAATTTTTACGAATCCTTCTTCATTCAAGTCGTTAAGATTCTTGCATATTGTTTACCCTTGAATCATTCCTGGTATGGGTTGTTGATGCATATCATGCCCTGGACGTCTTTTTCAACATTAAGCTTTCAGATTAAACTAAACGTGAGTGTGTAAGAGAAGTTGTGTCACAGAGATAAAACACGGGAGTGCAGTGCAGTCTTGTGAGATTACAGGACTGCGGTAAGGTTATGCACACAAAAATGGATGCACACAATGGCTCCTTATCTATAATCAACACCAAGATTAAATAAACGGCAAAGCCATTGTTTTATTCGATACCCATCAATCACGTTATCGTTCAGATATCCTCCACATATACTTGATGAAGCATCCTCCCAAACTCTTTATTCTTGTAAAGTAAGCATCAAATTAGTTTTTGACTCATCTTGTTTTTTCCCTCCCTCAGTTTATCTCGTCAAGTCTTCTCCTCCTCCCACCCTCGTCTCTCTCCTTGTTTTTCTCCTCTAAATGAACAGCTTGAGAAATAAAGCAGAGGAACTTTACATTGTGCCGGAGAGGGGGGTGAAAATTACGGGCAGTGTCAGATAATTGAGCTTGTCTTAAGAGACGCGCTAATAACAGCCACAGATGCGGAAGCCGTGTCAGTCTGTGAACGCGCTGACAGACTCTCTCTGTCGCTGATGAGCTGCGTAGGGGAAATCGTTCCATGCAAACAGCTTCGTTATTACGATCTGGCAAGCGCCGCGCATGTGTGTACCCAATTCAGCTTGAACTGACAGAATCCGATTGACCGGGACACATTCATGCCCTTTATTCTCTTTATACTCGCCGACAATGCAGATAATTACTGCGGCAAGAAAAACTGAAAATAGAATTTCGCTGCGTGCAGTTGGTGGGGGGGGACAATGCGGGCGCTGTCACCGGGAGCATTTCTGTGCCTGATGAAATTGGCCCAGTCACTATTTACTCACAGTGGGTGAATGTTTCACTCTCAGACAGCTTCCTACATTTCCTGCCTACCTCACGAACGTGCGAGTCTCCGCCGAACCTTCAACAGACGTTTAACGCAACGAGGCCCATCTTGTTGTCTTATCACCGGGATCTGATTTGAAATCTTTTGTACCACTGTAACACTATCATTAAACCATTAGTTGTCAACATTTTCCTGATTTGGCGGCAGTGTGACCTTTGACCTGGCCTGTTCTAACTGGCTTTTACATCTGACATTGGGTCACCTGTGTATTATTAGGAAGCGTTTACAAGACACTGTTTTCAAATAAAAATGAAATGTATTTTATGGGGGCCTGGTATCACCTCCAATGTACCAAAACTACAAAAACTACAAACTTGAGAAAATGGTGATGTCATGTGCGCCCTATATGAATGCACAAGTACTTAAAGCAACACTTTGTAGATTTTTACCTTAAAATAATGTCTTTAAAATGATTTAAGTGGTAGAACAACTCTTAACTGGACGAGTTATACTCCCGCTGCTGCCTCAGCAGCCTCAGAGCTGCTACAACCACACTCTGTAAGTTCTGTGTTTCGGGTCGGTACACATAGCCCTGCCCATCCCCTGCCGGTGGAAGAGTGGTTTCTAAACAACGTTTCGGCATTCGCCGGTTTCATCAGCTTAGTAAATAAATTCACGTGTATTGCGTTGCCCACGGGGAAGCTTGTACAGCGACACTTATTTACGACACTGGTAACAGACAATTGCGCTTATCAACCACATGGGGGAGCCATGAGCAAAAGCTCTAAAGTGTTGCTTCAAAAACTAAAATAACAATGGCGGACTATAGACTCCTTGTCACGGTATCTTCAGACGAGGATTGACGACGAACACAAACATTGCCAATAACACAAGCTTTAATCTTCTTTCGGGTAGATAATCCACAGGTACAATTTAAATCCAGTTTAAATTCAGAAAACACAAGAAAATCATAACTTCCAGCTAACAAAAGGGTAACATGAGATACCATCAAATAAACATTAGAACAGACCATGAACAGAAACAAAGGCGAAACTTAAACAGTGTCCAAATAATGAGTCCAATAGAAAACAGGTGCAGATGAAATCAACAATGACAGGTGTGGGTGCAAAGGATCGTGGGAATTGGAGTCCGATAGTGAACGTGCAGGCGGAGAGTGTTACACTCCTACTCCACACTTTCCTGACGTTCTGCCGCTTTATAGTCCAGGGTCACTTGTAGTCATAAACTTACTTTGTTGTACGCCCAGAAAAAATTGCTCAATGATTTAGGCATTTTGATTGTTCGTATGTAAAAAAATGTGTATGTACACAGCCATGTAGGGGTGTTTGCAAAGGTACATCGCCAACTACCGGTCGGGCAAGCATGATACAGTACTTTAGTCGTTTCATGGACCTTGTTGAACAAACGCAAAGTAAAATATTTTTAGTACATTGTTGTCATGTAATAATATCCTTAGACTACAGCAAGGAAAAAGGGTTTGATGTGTGTACTTTTTGGTTAACTTGTACTTTTTGTGTTCTTCTTGTTTACGTTTTGTTGATGTCTTTGTGTTAGTATTAAAGGGGTTGACGTTTGTTTGGTTAGTTTCAGCAGTTGACTCCGGGTAGTCATAACTATACTGTTCTACAGTATAGAGCGTTTTTCTAGCATCTGCATCTCTTCTACGATCTTTCTTCATAAAAGTATGAGGCAGTTAGGTAGAAGTGTCTTAGTATTCTGATATTCTGAAATATTTATTGTTATTATATTTTAGTTAATGTCCTGTCAGTGACAGCCACTCAGCGTTGTCATGAGTCACATGACAATTACATTTCAGGTGATTGGCTCAAAAAAAGACCTGTATCCAGACCAACTTCCATCAGGATAAATAAGAATGCTAACGGATAGTTTTCTCCGGGTTTTACTGACCTCGTATCATTAGCCAGCGGGTCAGTTTAGCGCCATGAGATCCGTCAGCATTTTGCTGCCACACAAGCTCGTCGTTATCAGGAGCGGAAATGCTCCGTCCAGAGAGATGAGTGCCGCTTTGTGCTCGCCATAGACCTCTGGCTCTCTCTCTCTTTTTGTTGCTCTAACAAGCCCTGCTCAAGCTCCAGTGAAGCGAGAAATTGTAAACTCTGAGAGTGTAGGTAAAGATAAGGCCGTAGTGTGTGTCACTCCCAGAGAGAGATCAGATAGCACACACCCACAGCAGGACACTAGCATCCCAGCCTCCTCCTCTAATCCACACACCTTTGTATTCACTTGCAAATCCTCCCGTCCCCATAAATATGTATTAGCACCTTAGACGCTTCTCAATAGATCCGATCAGATTTGGGTCTCTCTCTCGTTTTGTTGCATTGTGTCCCGTTGCGTGAGCGTAGAAAGCATTTGAAGTCTTTCTGTGGTAATACACAGATACGGGATTGGATGTTGTGCTGCAGGTATTCAGGCGCACAGCGTGTTTTACGACTGTCGTTTATATGTAGACAGCACAGGAGTGAGAAAAAGTGCATTATGGGCTTTCACCTTCAAACAGAGAGAGGTAGAACAAGGTTTATGCGCATATCCGGGGTGCTGTTTGCTTATGCACGGGTGTACTGTATATAACAGATGAATGTGATGACGCATGACTGCGACTTAACGTGTGAAGAGTACAATAAATGCAAACAGGTTTCATTTCTAACATAGTAAGTGGTAAGAATTAAATTATACCTCAGTTGGGTTTCTGTTAGAAAGTAAGTGTATTATGAGGCCTATTCTAGAGAATAGTTTATGCAAGAATCTCTGCTGAAGTTTTGAGGAATCCCATTTGTGCAGAGGACGGTCATAACCACCATATCAGTGATATAAATCATAATGTTAAATAATAATCTTTTAATATTCATATTAATATATTCACATGTATGTTCATGTACTTTTCTTTTTTATATATTCACATCTATATACATGTGCGTATTTATTTTTTGTTTTTCCTTATCGTTGTTAAATTCGTGAGATTATACAATTCTCGTCGTAATGTTCAAAAAGAAAATCGGTTACACTTTATTTTAAGTGTCCTGTGTTACAGTGTAATTATATATTGAAGTACTGAGTAATAATAATTAATTACATATACTTACTATATGGTTAGGGTGTGGTTTAGGGTTAGTAACATGTAATCATGCAAAATTTATAGTAAATTCTATAGTAAATATATGTATCGTGTAACAAGGGCACTGTAAAATAGTGTTACCAAAAAATCTCAAAAATCTTCTGATTTCTATTTTTATTCTTACTTTAATTCTTCTATAGATGTACTGCATATACTGTGGGACGAGTGTTGTAGTTTGTATTATGGATGTGTATGTAACAAAAAACCTAGAAACGAATTCAGATTAGCTGTCACCAAAAATAACCCACAATATAATATATGAAGAATTTGGTTCCAAAATGAGAGAACTCCGTTTTTTATTTGTCTAAAATAATGTTTTTTATTATGTTATTATGTTTTTATTGTGTTAGTTAGGTGTCTTTTTTTAGTTGTTATGACTTAAATCAAAACAAACTGCAGTTTGATTGATATTAATTGGAATGCACAATAAAAAAACATTATTCTTGAACATTTTTAGTTATCTCATTTTGGAACCAAACTCTTCATATATTTTTTCTTTCGAGTATTGTGTTACAAGCATCTTGTAAGTATCAATAAACCCAGCGTATAACATTTAAATTGTTTGGAGAGTCAGTGGTCAGTGCACAAAAGTTTGTCAGAAACATAAAATATTATCACACACTTCACTGTGTGTATTTGAGGATGCATTGCTCAGTTGGTGACAGAACCCGTGTGTGTTTATATGAAGAAATAAGTGGTGCTCTGAGATAAAACTGTTTCCCAGTGGAGCAGCATCACCTGTCAAAGATGATCACAATACCCAGGAGAACACAGAGCAGACAGACACGCTGTCATCATACAATTACGCCACCTATTACAACGCCACAGCTGCACCTCACACACACTCACACACGCTTGCTATTCAGATCACTGTTGGTTTAACACTTAAAATGTGTCTGCCGCAATCTAGCTCTCCTCGTTCCTCTCTCTTTATCTCCCTCTGGCTTTTTATGAATATATAAATATCCACACAATCTTCGTATGCATTTCTTGTGTCATTTTGCCATCATCTCTCTGAAGGTGTCAATCTTTGCCTGGCTTATTTTTGTGCCTCTGTTCTTTTTGCCTTTTGTACTCATGTTTGAAGATGAGTTCAGGACACTGGAATGTTTGGGTGGCGTACCTACTATTTTTTAAATGTTTTTCCATATGTAGGCTATAATATGCACAGTATGCTGTTATCATTTTCGGTGTACATGGAACCAGGGGCGGACTGGGGCTAAAAAGTGGCCCTTTACTTCTTCACCAGGAAGAGCCCACAACACCAGGCTGTCAACATAATACACCAGCTTATAGATGCACAAATCATTCTATAACACCACAATTTAGAAACAAATGTTTCTATGGACCTTTTAAAGACACATTGCAATGCCAATAAAACAACAAACGTTAAAGTGTAAAGGCCAGTGCAGTCTAAGCAACAAACAGACATCAGAATTACATAAAAGCCTGCCTAAACATGTCAGTGTAATGTAGGATAATGTATTTGAACTGTTTGTAAATGACCATGACGTAACACACCTGAGTCAAAGATTCAGTTTTACCCTGTTTTAAGTCTGAGGGTGATGACTCTCCACTTATGACTAATTTCCTAGACAAGAGAATTTACTAAGATGCTGCCAAAAAGGTGTGACTAGACTTTGCTAAAAGCTCTTGTTTTATTACATGAAATATAAAGTCCAAAATCAACATACAAGTCTAAACAAAAGTGAGCATTTAGAATTATAAACGGAGAAGAGAGAAGAGAAACATTCACGCTTTGGGCTTAATAACTTAGTAGCTTCAATAAGCATTATAAAACTGCACATTAAATAGAAATTTGCAATAAGCTGCATGCTATCGGTTATGTTTTTAGGCATGTTAAGTTGAATGCACATTTAAACATCTTACATTATGTGACAAACCACCTAAGTTTTCATTAAAACGGAAGTATTCACAAAATTTAAGTAGTTTACATCGCTAAAATCTTACCGTTTATCATTTTTGTGTTTAAAGAGATGGCTTTGTTATGTTTGACTTCCCATATTTCACTACTTCACAGTCATCAAAGTGAATTCGCACTTGTGCTGCGTCCAAAATTGCATACTGTGACAGTACGTACTGAATTTGAATAACTACATACCTATCGGCCATTAAACCAGTACGTTCTCTATAGTATGAATACATTTCGGACATGCTGCGTCCGCCATTTTTTATGGTCATGTGACCCCTATGCGTTTTGACCTATGATGTATTATCAACAACCTATATATACAGTATGAGCGTTGATAAAAACCTAATTTAGTCATGAGAAATTCATTTATTGGCACTTGCATTAAAAACGGACGTTCGCCTCAAAGTTTTCAGCTTATTTGATTTACTTTTGAAATTTGACCGTTGCTCAGCTCCCGTGCCATCATGGGATAGAGAAGTGTCCATCCGATCCACACTCACGAATCTCGGCGGAAGTAGTAGACCATCCGGGTATTTCTTGCCTACTGTTTTTTGCATCATGAGGTTTCGGACATACTAGTTCATGACTCATACTCATTTTCGCCTACTATATAGTATGGTAGTAGGCGATTTCGGATGCAGCGTTGGTTTCTGTTAGAGCCTGCCTACTGAACTTCTGTCTTCCAGTCTTCTTCAATTTAATTAGCTGAAACGCCTGTCTTCTTCAGTTTGATTAGTTTAAGTTCTGCTTGGCTTCTGTAATTTGATTGGCTAGAGTTCTCTAAACCCTGTTTGATTGGCCAACCTTTTGACATTGAATAGCCCTGCTACCGCTGTGGCTAGGGCACAGAAATCACAACTATAACAAGTGAGCAAAAGAAAATATTATTTCTTTATATCCTTACAATGGGCCGGCCCACATTGAGCAGCGGCCCACCGGGAAAACTCCTGGTGCTCCAGACGGCCAGGCCGCCACTGCATGGAACACTTCGATGAACAGCAATTGACAAAAGTAACAATGCAATGTGGTTCAACTGACCTTCCATATTCAATGTTAAGACCAAAGTATAGTCTGGCCGTCCGCATCTGCGCGTTTCCCGCATGACGTAATTTTCATCATCAGGAGGGTCCGCGGCCGTCGCACACCCTGTACAACAGCGCATGTGCGAAAAAATGTTGAATCGGCCGAGTCCACCCGGTGACGTACTGCACATGTGTCGAACTCGTCGCGAGACCGACACAGACGTGGAAAGTCAAGTATACCCGGCCCTTTAAAATTCTGTTTCACAGTACTCTTGACCAAGATAACAGGAAATAGCAGAAAAGTTTTGGTAACGCTTTACTTTAGGGTCCAATTCTCACTGTTAACTAGTTGCTTATTGGCTGTTTTTCAGTACATATAAAGCACATATTTGGTGGCTTATTCCACAAGACCCAATACCTAAACTTAACAGCTGCCTTATACGCAGTAATTTATTGAGGCAAAATTCGTAATTAGTAGTTAAAAGTAAAAATTGAACCCTAATCTAAAGTGTGACCGTATCATAGTCATAAAATGATATTTATGTATAATCAAATTTACATGTTTTTACACGGCTAAATCGAATATTATGGTTTGTTTTAGATGTAATGCAATGTGTATACACGATTTAAGGTTCAAAAATGCTGTATTTTCCACATACCGTGCATGTTTGTATCTCCTCTTTGCCCCGCCTCTCTGAAACATGCAGATGTTTTACAAAGCTCAAAAGCGAGGTGTGCTATGATTGGCCAGTTCACCAGTGTGTAGTGATTGGTTGAATACTGCAAGCGTTTGAGGGAAATGTTACGTCTCTTACCATATTTGGAACATCAGGTTCCTCTTCAATTGTACTGACAGGTACGCCCACCTTACTTGCGTAGACATTTGGGTGGTCTTAGTCAAATCAGACCACCAACTGAGGTAGATTTGTGGGGGTGTGGTTACACGAAGCGTTTCAGGCAGGTCTGGGTGAGCATTCGCTTTTAGATAGATTGCATCTTTTGTTCCGATACTCTGCATATTGTTTTCTAAGACCCTTTGGGGATTTTTTCACCATGGTTTTACGACAAATACCATATTAAATTTGGTTTTACCACAAATAAAACTGTGGGTAAAACATGGTTGATTTTAATGCAGAAGTGCACTTATGATTTTAACTTCCTATGTGACAAATGAACTTGCTAATATAAGTGTCTATAAATGTGTTACAACATTTTTTACACATAATGAAATACTTTTGTACTGTTGTTTATGCTAACAGGACACTCCTCACTGACTTACACATTTAATGTTATAAGATCATGTGACTACAGAGCAGCATACTACTGTTCAAAACACTGTTGCACACTAAAATGAAAATCTATCTATCTAGTATACAATGTTGTGTATATACGGCACAGTATACAGTACTGTAATATTTCACTCTTTATGTAGCCATAGTCTTCTCATCTTCAAGTTGGCCTAAAAGGTGCGATTGTTATCTTTTGTGCCGTGATGCATGTTCTGTAATGAGAATAAAATGTACGGGACTTGACTCTGTGATGATTAAAAAATAAAAATAATGACCTGCACGGACAAATCATTTGTAATAAACACTGCAACGTTCCATTTAAAAATATTCTGTTTTGATTGAATGGTGACTGAAAACAGGTCCAGCGTGTTCTGCTGATTTCACATGTAGTAAATATGCATGTGTTTATGATGCACGTGTCGTATGATTAGTCTGATTGTGTGAGAGCTGGACAATCAGTATTTGAACTGCAGACTCGAGTCATCACAGCGTGTTGTGGTCTGATGTATCAAATATTATTATTAACACCTAGTTAAACGGTCATTAATGAGTCATAACTAAACCGATCTTCAAGATTAGAGCTGTTTTCTTGCTGTTCTCCCCTCTGGCATCATTGAGTATGGGCTTTTTTCTCTCACGCTGTGTGTATCTTGGCACAACCTCTGCCCATCCTCACTCACCTGTGTGAAGTTGTTCCCCAGATGCAGAGATGTCTTGCGTCAGTAACTGCAGATTGGGCCGGTGTGAGGACTTGGCCAGCAGATTGGATTTAACAAGCCAGATGGTTTGTAATTGTCTGATCAATTCTGTGTTTGCGGGATTTTATGCCTTTCCTTATTATTTGTTTTGCCACTTATCATTTCCCATGCAAATTCCACCATCTCTCAGCGGGGAAACACTGCGAGTGTCCATATGTCTGTCCACAAACACACACTTACAGGCATCATGAATACATCGCCTCCTATTTAAATGTTTGTGTGTGAGCAATGCCAGGCCGGTTTTAGTGTCCTCCCTGGAGAAATGGATCCATATGTTCCCGGGTCATTCTGTACGATTAGTGGCGGAAATAATATCTGCAATTCCACATTTCATAAATCTAAACAAACTTGAACATTTTCAACAAAACATTGGTGATTTATTTGAGTACTTACAGTTTGTTTCTTCTATGTCACGAACAGGCAATTTGATTGAATCATTTGTAATTATAATGTCATATATGTTACTAAAAGACAGATTTATATTTAATTTGTCAAAAGAAACCTCTCAAAATGATTTGCTGCATCCGGGTTATCGTGTGTTATTAGTTTTGAGCGGTTGTTATCTGGGAATAACAAACCTGCAAATGTCGCAACTGGCCAATCTGAATCAAGCATTCCAACGAGCCGTGTTAGAAGGAAAAATAACTCCTTTCAAATAATTGGAAGGTGAGTTAGTCAGCATATATGCTGTTTGCAGGACGAAAAAACGTTTCTGCTACTTTTTCTTTTGTGATTCCCCATTTCATGTTTGTCACGGTCATGTTTTACTAAGTCGCCATTTCTTTCTTCATACCCTTCGTCTGGTTACCTGCAGTAATAATATCCCCTGCATTACTCCGGCTCTTCTGTGTATTGTATTTTTGGACATCCGGGAAAAGTTGACAAGTTAATATGAAGTCCGCACACAGGTATTCATTTCCATCCACGCTATCATATGATTGCTTTGCATTTTATGTTGAAATAGTTCTCGGCTGTCTCGGACTAAAATGCAATTTAGCCAGTGTAACACGTATGACATTTGATGGACCTTGAAAATGAGTGTGCTGGATCTTTATTAGTTGCTCTAAGAGCACTTTAGTGAAGACAATTACCTTACACCTCAATCAAATGCCTATAGAAGCTACAGTATCTGTGCTCACTAACATGCTGGAGGTTTAGATTGTGCGGCCACTTAGTTGACATAAGAGTGGAGAAAAAACGCAATTGCAATATGTTTTATGGTTTTGTATATAAAAATGTTTGTCATGCAGATATTTATGTGCTTCTTTATAAAAACTAATATTTTGAAATGTAGCTCATTGTAATGTAACTGTGCTTTTATTTTACTTTTTGTTTAGGTTGTATTTCTTCTGATAAACCTCACTTCTAATAACAGTTTTGCACTCAAACTATAAGAAAGTATAAACACACATATGTCCGTGTAGGACAGGGGTCACTAACTAGCGGACTCCGGTCCGAATGCAGACCGCGAGATGCGTCCGTCCGGACCTCAAAGACTTTTGACATAATAAAAAAAATGAACGCCTAACATTATATTCTAATGCAATCAAATGTATACCAGGCATATCAAGGTCCGCCCAGTAGCAGTTTGGGTCCTACGGCGTCACGGACAGTTAACATATGCGCACTGTCGCTACGTTCAGACGTCGTTGAGTGAAGAGTAGTCTCAGCCTCAAACGTCACGACTAAGTGAAGAGAGCCGAGACAGACTCGCTGCACAGCGCGCAGACAGATGTAACAGTCAGTGACTGAAAAACAATGTCCTTTTCAAAAATTAGAAAAGTTGATGCTGAAAACCATGTTTTCCGAGATGAATTTATTCTTCCTGCATCGACATGCATGAGGCCGGTTTGTCTCATTTGCTCGGAGTCTGTTGCGGTTATCAAAAGTGGAAACCTTAAACAGCATTATGAAACTAGACGTTGACACTTTGAAGAAACTTACCCGAAAATAGATGAGCTCAAAGCCCAGTAGGAGCGATCTACACGGGTCCTCCCTCACTCACTTACCGCCCAACAACCAGCATATGAATGTTCACTAAGAATACAGTGGATCTTAGGAAAACATAACAAGCCCTTTACTGATGGGAAAAAAGTAAAAGAGTGCATGGAGGCTTCTTTGAAACACTTTTAGAAAGAAAATAAAGACATGAACTAAAATAAAATATGAAACAAACCCCCCTTTCAGCTGCAACAGCCACCAGAAGAGCTGAAATGTTATCAGAGGATGTTCAGTCACAACTTGATGCTGCTATTTGTTCATCTCAGTTCAGCATAAAACAACACTTTAGTTTTCTTTTAAAGTTGTTAATGCTGAAATGAATGTATGTTCATTGCAGGTTTAGAGATTAGGGCATTTTGCACATTTTCCTTCATTATATTGTTGTCAGACATTGTTATGCCATCGTATAGATATAAAAAAATATCTATTCATATTTTGAGGTATTTAATTGTCCGGACCTCGGCTGGTAAGGAGGGTTCGTTTACTGGACCTCAAGCAATTTTAGTTGAAGACTCCTGGTGTAGGAGATCCACTCTGTTTGTTCAACACTGTAAAAAACCTCAACTCATTTTTTGCATGTTTTACTTTTAGTTGTACTGACTTTCAAAAGTTGGAATAACTTGAATAATTTTGGACGACTCAATTGGATTAACACAATAAATTAAGTTTAGTCAAAGTCCGTTTACGGAAATCGTGTCACTCGGCGGCCATGTTTGCAACACCTCTGGGCAGTTATTTACGTCATAACAAGTCCACAGTCCTATCTACTTGAATGGGGGAAGGCAGATATTTCTAAAATCGCTGCCAAAAATCACAATTAAACAGCATATTTCTGATCAATAATTAAACATGACATGAACTGAATCATAACTTTGGTTTGATAAGCTTAAATTGCGCTAAAATTCTAATTTTTCGATTTCGCCTCATTTACTGCACCTGCGCACAGGCTGGCAAGTGCCTCACGAGAGCCCCGCCCCTTTATTGATTGGCTCGTTTTACTGTAAGGCGGGACTTATTGAGCGTTGCATTCCTCGCAATTCCTTGTAACGGCAGTGGCGCATCTCGTTAATATTGGTTTAGCTGACTAGTCAAACCATTTTTATACAATGAACATGTGTCTTGTTATCTTGAACAGCTTCACAGATACGATGCGAATTTGAAAAAGTGCTTTAAAAGTAAACTTGACATAAATGCTTCCTGTGAAGTTACTCCATGACCTCTGACCCGCTCACTCACTATAAAAATGCATCTTAACTTTGATTTCAGGAAGTCTCTTGAAATTTCCTTTAACTGCTCACTTTCAGCTTTTTCACATTATAGCCCACCTCTCCACCAATCAGCTGCGAGCAGCGTGGCTCGTACATGGCGCCCTGCAGTCGCGTGGCTTAATTCCCGTGGCATTTGAAGTGGGCTAAAGAGTTTCTCCTGGAGCTAAAGGGTTAACCCTTCACTCGGCGCTCCGCTCCTGGCTTTGTCACTCCGTTCTTTATATGGATAATTAAGTCACTTTAAAGCGATCTTTTGTTTCTTTTCTTAGGTGTGTAATGAGTACGATCGCTTTTACATGCACCCAATCAGAAACAGCTAATCTGACCATATTGTTAGACAAGTGTGTTCCTTACTGCTCTCTGCCACAGGAGATGTAATCTGAAACAATTATGCCAATCCCTCGGAACAGTATGGTGCGGGTAAGTGGCTTGTTTTCCACCTTCGTCAGGTTACATTCAATGGCCTCTCGAATGACACCATTTAGACTGCGAGCCGGGGGAGTTGGAGGGGAGTTTGCCAAAGTTTATGCAACTTCTTGTCTGCTTGCGTTTCATTCGGGAGGTAATTCGCCATTTCATAAGATTCACTTTTACATGCCAATAGTTTATTACAAACTATGTGTTTTTATTTGTCAGCAATAAGTGTTTTTTGTCCAATGATTCTCAACTGGTTTTGCCACAGATTTGACATCAGACGTCATGCATACAGTATCAATTATCATACAACTGTAAGCAAACCCGTAACTTTATGAATAATACCGTAAATCGCAATTGGTCTCAATATTTTAAAAGCACAGTGTTTTTCCGTTCCCTAAAAACACAGAATTTGGCCAAAAGTTGTGTAATGTGAGCTTGCTGTAACTTTCGTGTTATTACACTGTTAAGTTTAGGGTTAGATGAATACTTGCTGGTTTCGTTATGCAATGCTAGAACATCCATTATTTGGGTTGGTGGTCTTATTTTTCTGTTGTTTGATTGCATAAAATGTATGATACATTTCTATAATTTCATAATATGCCACAAAATCTGTGCCCCCCGGATCTATCTTGGGACCCCTCTGGAGACCACGGCCCCCCGTTTGAGAACCAATGCTCTAATGACCTGTAAGTGACAAGTAGTGGACTGTTGAAATAAGGTGTTACTGTTAATTTCATAAAAGAATTCAAGGAAGTAGAACATGTCTGAAAGAGTGACAGATAGAGGGAGATCTTTTCCATATCTCAAGCCCTATAAAATCCCTCCCACTTAAGTTTTTCAGCCCCTTCTGTTGACGCAGACCCATTCTTTCCCTAAGCCAGTGAAATGTGACAGACGACGTCCAACAGGATCTTAAATATCACCCACAGGAAGTGGACTCAAGGTTGTAGAGGACTGCTGCCTACCAGGGGCAGATTCAGCTCCCCGTTGAGCCCTTAAATTTGATCACTCCCGGTATTTGTCCTCAATGGCAAATTAACAGCCTTCGCCCTACGCTCGGATTTCCTTTCAGAAGACAGAGCTTAAATTCTTTCTAACTACCCCGAATTTACTACCATTCTGCTTTTCACGGGACAGAACGAATACCGGGACTAAAGGAGAGGAGATAAAAATTTATGGTATCTTGCAATTTAATGGTTGAAAAGATGCAATTTGAAAGATCATAAATTGTGAAGGAGCGCACGCTCCATTGAGCTTGATTCAGTGCTTGCTGTTAGAAGTTGATTTGCGAGTGTCTGCGGCGTGTGATTAACGGCCCGATGAGCCCGAGTGCCGCTAACCGCGTTACCACTAATGCTGCTCATTAGAATAAATAAAATAAATTGACTGCGGCTCTATGAAAACTCTCTAATGGTTAAAAATCAAAGAACGTCACCTGCCGGCCCGTACCGAGCTCCTGACGCCCATCGTCACCTCTGTCGCCGGCAGGGGCCCGGCTGTACGGCCGGTGGGGAGGAGAGACGATTGTTTAGTTGACTGGTAATGGTGTGTCAGGGGCTTTTTTGCTCTGAAAGCGATTTGAGGAGAGGGGGTGGCAGTTTGTGCACTTATAATGCATAAAATTGCATTTCAAGCTGATAATCGGTGGGCAGAAAGAATCTGTGTGTGTGTGACTGTCGCTGTTGTTTTCGCCGGGCTTTGGAGCTGTCACCCTCACAGCTGTCACTCATTTGCACGGAGAACAGCCGTTCAGACGGCGGAGTTAGAAGGGATTGTTCAGGCTGATGGACTTGTACAGATGATGCTGGGGGCTCACAGAAGACTTGGAAATGATTGAAAGAGAAGTGGAAATGGACTGCGGAGATGAAAGGGTTGCTTGAGGTTAAAAGTCATGAAGGAGGCTAAGAGTGTATATCTTAATCTCGAAAGAAATAATATCAAGACATAACTCAAAAGTAAAACGTGTTTTAGCCACAGTCCTGCAGATTCTCTGTGCAGAATATTTCTACAGTCAGACGAAAGATGCCGCTGAGATCCTGGAACATGTGGTTTACTCTTGGAGCGCTCAGCCGATTTCCAGCCTCACCAAACACTCCCATGAACTTTAAATGTTTAAACAATAAAATTTGTTTCCATCTCTCACATCATGACTCAGAAACAAGCAGCTCGTCCAAGACTTTACCCAGGAAAAGTTTGGTGAAATTGTTTTTTATTGTCATAACATTGTTTAGAGCATAAGGAACAAATAGGAAAACCTTTTTGAAAAATGACATTTTATGCAATATGATGTGCAATGTTCACTGTGTGAGATTTTTTCTTTCACTAATCAATTTTTAGCTTTCAGGATTTTCTTTAACCAAACATTGTACAAAGATGATTCTCAACTGTTTTATGAAAGTTATAAAAAATGATTTGATGTATTATTTTCTTCATACAATTTATCAAATGGCCATAAATGAGTAGTCCAATTGTATACAATGAAGATACATTGTATCTAATTTGCATATTGATGTGACAACAGTAATGCATTTTCGTAAGAATATCCAAAATTTCTTATTTCTTTGCTTGATGTTTCTCCAAAAATCCCTGATTGACATGCACAAGAGCAGAAGTATAAAATCGATGTCCTGTTTCATAACAGAAAGTCATATTTGGAAACCCATGCCAATTCCTGAGATGGTAATTTACAACTAACAATTTGAAAACGAATCATTTCAATGATGCAAGCAAGCTGTATCACTTGAAATAGATGTTACTTGAAACTTTTCTGTGGGAAAAAATGGGTTTTAGATTAACAGTCCAGTATTTCATGTATTTTTATAAGGTTAATTCAAGTAAAAAGTACTTGCTTTGTAAGTAAACAGATCAAATACTTTCCGAGTAATGTTACCAATGCAGTATTTTCCTTCTTTATACACTAAAGTGCTTTTGGTGCCATTTAGAACAACATGTGTAAATGTGTGATGGAGGAGGTGCTATACTGTCCCAGTGTTGTGTCCCTGAGGTGTTTGTCCTCGCTGTTGTTGCGCTTTTTAGAAATCCTGCGGTTGCGCCGCAACGTTCACGCCGTACACCTCTGTTGAAATGCCTGGACGATATTCCATGAGAGAATTTCAGGACACCCTGAAGTAATTAAAGAAGAATTCATTTCAAATTTATGTTTTGTCCCTTTGCGGATTTCCCCGGATATTTCCTTTCAAACGGAGAACAATGTGCTCAATGACTCGATTATGTGTGTTTGTGTTTATTATGTTGGCTGTGCTGTAAATAAGCCATGCTCATCCGTTGCCAGCCTAAAACTTCATATCTGAAGGCTGCCAAATGACGGGGTCAGACGGAGCGGTGACACGAACCATGCTGAGCTCCATTCTGTCTACTGTTCTGTGGCATTTGCACACGAGAATACAATGCCACGCAAAAACCGAGGGGCTAGTTCATTCAGAGTTTTTCAGAGCTCATTCACACACGTTTGTTAGTCAGATATCAGAATGAGAGCTTCAGGCTTATTGTGTGTAAGACGCAGGGCTTATGAATGCTGTTTTGTTTTACACCACAATCTGAATCCAAGAGGAGCGTGAACATAATGTCATTGTTTGATTTTTCTTCCCTTTGGGATGTGGAGCTGTAGACACTGCAATAATGTGTTTTAGACTCCTGTTTGTGTGTCTCTAATTTTGCCAAATGTTTTTGCTTGTATATTCTTTTTTATTTTTTCTACAAAGCTGCTTTGTGGAAACAATGTGGATTGTAAAGCACTTCACCAAAAAGGTTTATATTTAACTAACCTGTTCAATAACTCGTTGAGTCAACCATAATATTTTTGGAAAGAGGAAAAACACACACATATTTCCCACAATACACCTCTAATTTAAAGGTCCAGTGTGTGATTTTTTTGAGCATATATAAAAAACGTAACTTTTTGTTCAGAGGTGTATAAAGACCTTACGTAATGAAGCGTTGTGTTTTTATTACTTTAGAATGAGCTATTTCTATCTACATACACCGCGGGTCCCCTTACATGGAATTGTTTCTACAGTAGCCTTAAAGGACAAACTGCTCTACAGAAAGCGTTTCGCAAATACATTATCTCCTACAGCAAAGAAGCGAAAACATGATGACATCTTAGTCCTGTGTCAGCCACCGTAGTGCTTCGAAAGGGAGGGGTGGAGTTAGCGGTTGGTTGCAATTCGCAACCTCACCACTAGATGCCGCTACATTTCAGGCACTGAACCTTTGAAGAACTTTATTTTATTGTATATTTTTTGGAATTTCGGTTCTCATATCTTCATTGGTTGGTTACATTTTTGGCAGATATGGTCAAGGGTCTTTAAAATAATCAATCGATTAAGTTGAATAAGTCTGGTGAGCTTCATTCAGATGGGTGACATTAGGTTTTCTCATCAATACGTCATTACATTGAAAAGCAGCTTCAATGTAGGTTGGACTTGAGAGTCAGATGTTGTATCTACATTCTGTATTCTGTACTATTTCACGGTATTATTGCTTTATTTGGCCATAAGAATCTTTATTTTGCCTATATGTATTTACACAGGTGTCCACATATTGGAAATGTTTCTGAGTTAAAACCACATTTGGAAGGGATATATATAAAATAAATAAAATATTGAACATTTAAATATTAAATAAAAAATGTGTCTTTAATGTTCACTAGAATGCAAAGGCCATACACGAAAGACATCTTACAGGCACATATGAAATCATAGAGCAATGTTGCTATTTCTTAAAAAAAACTCCTAATTTATTAGCTTTATCAATGGTGTCTTCAGAACATTCAGGTCATCCTTTAAATAATGTCATCCTCCAGTTTATACACGTTCACCTCCATTCGGTTTCTCTGTCATCGTCTTCCATAAGTCTGCACTTTGTCTTAGCAAAGATGAAAGAGACTTTGACTTGAGTTTCACAAGTTTAAACACATTTCGAGCATCGCGTTACATTAAAACCCGTCACAGGTCAGTCTTTCCTTGTGGAGTTTATGTGCAGTTTTCCTGTCATCTTACCGTAGTTCGACCCGTGCCCCGTTTGTTATAATGAAGCGCCACGTGTTCTCTATAGCAGAGTCGGCTTCGCTGGAGGTCAGAGCTCGCCGTCAGGTAACGCAGATGAGCGCCGGGGCGGAGGAGGTGGGGTGACGGGTTGAGAGGGACTTCCATTCTAATAGCACCTCGCTCCAAACTTTAACCAACACTCTCCTCATCACAGTGAAGTGGCGGGAGGACGCGTGCGGAGGGGGGGCGCAGGTCAGCGGCGCCTTGAATAGACCTCATCAGCGAGGGCCGGAGATCACATCCTCGCATTACTGGAAGCACAGTCACCTCCACGACCCCGCCAATATCGCACGCCTAACGCAATTATTTGCAATCAGCAAATGTGCGATTCATTATAAAAGATTTCTTACCCCGATATAATTTGCTATTGTTCGGCGGGGGGAAAAGCCACACAAAGGGCCTCTTTAAGTGTTATTGTAGAGAGCGGAGGCCTTTGTTTAAGACACTTTCATATCGCGGCAGTTAAAGTCTGATTAAAGTCTGAAACGGAGAGATGAAAATGAGCTCGAGTCTTGCTGCGAAGGAAATGGCTGGTGTTCTTGTACACACTCTCTATTGAACTGATTTGTAAATAGACTTTTTGACAAAAATCCTACAATTTCCGTGTCACTTTTCCCGCCGGTGTATTTTCACCTGATTGTAGGCGAGAGAACTGCCGAGATATAATCAGACGCTGTGTTTATGGGAAAGTTTCGCGTCAGAGAGACTTTTCGGAATGCTTTGGATTAGATCTGGCAATGTAAATATCAGACTCGCGGCGGAACAAATGGGCCGCCGTTTCCATACCCCTAATATTACGTTTTCTTTATCCGTGCGTGCCGAAGGGAACCCTTTTATTTAAGTGTTTTCTTCAAATGCTTCTGGAATGACATGATATTTGTCTGTAACATTTCAATGTTGGAGTGACATGATGTTTGTCCTCAGCATTTGCTTTGGCATTTGAATTCGGCACAAACGGTTCAGACAAACTTCCAGCGTGTGTTGTGCGTAAGGTTCAGATTAATGCTGGATTTATGTGTGTGTGTGCTTTGGGGTTAAACGTGTCTGTTGTTGTGCGTTTAAGTTGAAAACTCTCAATCGTTCTGGTTTTGCTCGTGTGCCTCATTACAGAGAACAAATATCTGCCTCATTTGCATATTTCTCAATCTCTATCCGTGCGGGTCTCCCGCATAATGCTTCCTTGCCGACTGTAATGCAATTATGTTTTTTTAAAGCTTAATGCAATGCAAACAAATGAGAAAGAAAAACAAAATGTTTTGAATTGTAAGCGAATAGCTAATCGCTTGTTGTTATTTTACGTTATATGGTCATAATTTGATAGAAAGTTAACCATTAAACCCATTTAAAGTCTGAAAAGAATTTGATGAGAACCGTTCCTGGGAAATCTAAGCACACTTGAAGGCTTTGATGAGTTCTCTTCTGAAAGAGAAACACATGGGGTCATTTTCTCTGATATATAGTTTTCAAGAGAAATGCATTAAAGATCATTCTAATATTTCATTTATGTTTATTAAAGCATTACCAATATTACAAATTCATTTTTAGCTCTTCAGTTTCTCTGGCATGTCCAGCATCTCAAGGCTTTTGGTTTGGTGAAATGTAGGTGGTGTCAGCTAGCATCACACATGTTAATAGCTAATAACAGTAGAAATGAGTCGAATAAAAAGACTCTTAAATGATAAGTGTGTTTGAGAATGAAATCTGTCATCTGTCAACACAAACAATTCACAGTCCTGCTGTGAATACAGTAAAGATTTCATTAACTTCTCTCTGACTAACTTTAATTCACTAATCTGCACAAATCTAGAGATCAGAAAATAAAACAACAAAAAGGGAAAACTATAAGATATCTCTAATTGTGACTTTAAATTATTATTAATAATAAATAATAGTTCACCCAAAAATAAAGATTTTGTTATTTCCTTACCCAAACCTGAATGACTTTCGTGTAACACAAAGCCTCAGTTTTCATACATTTTTCTTGTATGAGTAAAAGAGTGGCAACTCAGAATGTTTCTTCTGCATTCTTTTGAAAAAGTCATAAAGGTTCCCAACTACACAAGGGTGACAAAATAAAAGACTTAGTTTCAATGACAATAATCCTATAAATCACATGAGTCTCAATGCCAGCTGGAGTCAAATCACTGTACAAACATCCTTTAAAAAAAACGCCAGAAATGTTCAGTAAAATAACAGTTTTCTCCTGTAAAATTACATGTTTTCCTGTTTCTGTAATTTGCCATTTTTTCACCGTATTCCAAAAATATGTGATTAATAAAGCAGCAAAATTTCATAAAATTACAAAAAATGTTTTGACATAATACGTGAAAAATCTGTTTTTTACAGTGTATCTCAAAATGAACTCAAACACAAGAATTTTACTGATCAGTTTGTGTCATTGGCATCTTTTTCTATTTCTCCGAAAGCCATCTAAGTGCAAAGAATTTCTGACACAAAGCTGATATTTGTTTAAAAGAGAACAGAGGAGTCTATCAGATCTCCTCAGTAATGAAATAGTGTATATTTTACATACGTTATGTGTGTGATGGATTTGATTTTAAATTCATCCAGCAGTACAGAAACACGCATCCTATTAATATCATAGAGCTATACTTCAAGGTAAAAAAGTTGTGTGCGTGTGTGTTTCAGTAGAAGAAAAAGAACACAAGAATTGGGAGTGTTTGTGCGTGCGTGTGTGTGTGTGGGGGGGGGTATGTGTGTGTGTGTCGGGGCCCAGCGGTGCCCGCAGTGTTACGGGGACGTGTGTGGGAGGGGAGCGCCTGTCAAGAGAGCTCATGGAAAGATAACAATAAATGTCTAATAATGACAGTTAATGAGCTTGATTAAGTTGATTTGTTATGGAAAAAAAGAGTGAGGGCAGAGGAGAGGCATGTAGCCACCGTAATAAGAGATTCATTTTAATAGATACAAATTCAGTGGGGTTTTGAAACACAATGGGGCTGCATGGAAAATTAGCGAGAAGTACAAAGGGACACCAGATTAATTCTGTCACTGACATATTCCTGATAATTGCACCAGCCGCCTCGTGTCTGAGTTCACCTGACGCTTATCACTGTATGATTTGTATTATTTTATTCCCTTCTTTTGCGAGACCGTGACATCGGGAGGCCAGACACGTAGCGGTGAAGTTTATACGTTTGTCATTTATCTTTCATATCATCCTTGAGCAAAGTTGTAGTTCGGTGACATTTGAAGCGATGTCACATCGCGCTGTATAATTATGTTTTTTTTTCGCCATGCTCGGGAACTATTGTATACCTGTTCTATTATACATTTTACCTGCCTTCCATCTCACCAAATGAATAAAAGTTCCAGGAGACCTCACGCAATGCCTTCGTAAACATCTTTCTTGCAACTTGCGGGGGAAGTTTCATGGAAGGCGTCTGAATGTGATACTTTTCCGTCTGTGTGCGACCTTTGGGGAGGGTTAATTAGGATAAAACCTGTTGAGAGACATTTCCAATGAGCGTTTTGAGATTCGGTGTATTCAGAGGATTCAAATGGTTCTGATATTCCCCGCAGCAGTGTGTGCGTGTGTGTGTGTCTCCAGAGGGACTGCTGCTTTAATTGAATACATTAAAGGACGAGAGAGCTCTAGGCTTTATTTATTTGCTGGCTGTCTCAGACTTGTTTAAATGAGACCCACTGCTGCTTCTCCTCGGGGTGATGCTCTCTGGGTAAACACTCGCTGTTTAGCTTTGCCATCAGAGTCGTGTTCCTGTTATCCAAAATGTTATTTATAAATGTTGCACCCTTGAGCCACACTTTGGCAGCCCGTAAAATGGTGAAAAGCGGCTTTAACACATCATGTTGGAGATGCTGTGCTCTTTCGGACGAGTAGGAGTTCAAATGTGTGCCTTTCTTTTGATGTCCTTAAAGAGAGCTTCCACCAAAAAAAACCATTCTTATCTCAAAAATGAAACGGATTTATTCATTCTCATAACTTTACTTCGGCATCAGCGGTATCAGAGTTGGCACAACAAAAACGTAAGAGGGAAACGTTAGAGGTTTGATGGGCTTCTCAGATGTTTCTCCGAACATTGCTTGAGAGAAACGAAATCGATAGAGACTGTCATTTTTCAAATTCGTGAAGAGTATGGAGGTGTAAAATGAATGTAGATTGTACAGGTCAAATCATCAGGATTAGGGTCAATTTGATGAGAAATGTTTGAGTTCATATTGAGAAATTGACTTTTGATTGCAGACTTGACAAATCTGAGCTCAGTTTGAGACGTTGTTGATATCTCTTCTGAGTGAATGGAGTGAGATTTCTGCCTCTTTTCTAGGGGAAATATCTGAGACAGATGAGATTTATGGAAAAACTCCTTTTGTTCTCCATTTAATCTCATCGGAGATGTAATTGAGATATTAAAGAGATCTCATCTGTGAAATTTCTTATGGGATGAAAGATATATGCGTATATATGTGAAGGATATAAGTCCTCATTTTTATTTCTGCGTTGAACATTCCTTCAACTAAAATGCTGCCTGTCCTCTCTTAAAGTGATCATTTTTCACCCTAAAATGAAAATGTTGTCATTATTTACTCCGCCTCTTGTCATTTCAAACTTTTATGACTTTCTTTCTTCTGCAGAATACAAAAGAAGATATTTTGTAGAAAGTTGGTAACCGAACAGCACTGGACCCCATTCACTTCTGTTGATGGACGCAAAACCAATGCAAGTGAATGGGTGCCAGGTAACAACATTCTTCAAAATATCTTCTTTTGTGTTCTGCGAAAGATAGAAAGTCATACGGGTTTGAAATGACTAGAGGGGGATTAAATGATGACAGAATTTTAATTTTTTGGTTAACTATCACTTTAAAAACTTTTTTTTTAATGAAAACAGATGCACGGGCCTCGAAAATACAGTCCTCAAATGGAAATTCAAGGTAGTCGAATACTGAAATGTTTAGAGGCAAGAGAATGTGTATGTGTGGGGGCTGTGAAATGGCTGATTTGTGTTTTATCGTGAGGTCATAATTCACTGCTGTCTCCCCGACATCCGCCACATTTATCACCACAAAACTTAGCCACCACGCACGTGCACATAAACAGCCGCTCGCCAATCTATCTCGCCACAGCAAATGAATGCATGTCACAGCGTGCTATGCCTCATTTTAGTCATTTTCTAGTCCGCTGAGTGTTTTGTACTTTTGTGAAACTCTCAGAGTCTTTGACAGGTAATTCACGTGTCTTTAGAGGGCCAGAGTCTCAGGATTGTGTGGGCTGTTGAAATTAAGCTAATCATGCCTTTATTTCTGGAGAAGGTGAGAGAGGAGAAGGCTGTTCTTGAGATCTTTCTTGCCTACAATACGTTTAATCAATATTCTGAGAGTGATAATGGCTTGTAAATGCATCTTAAAGACATGTATAGAGCCTTCTCTGAGAAAGATCCCTAATCACACATGCATCAGAATATTCACCACGATGACATCATCACCATCATGAATTGATTGAACCCTCACATGAAAAATAAAAATCACAGATGTCTTTAATATCTCAATTATCTTTGTTAGATGTCCATGAGATTAAATGGAGAACAAATGGAAATGTTTGCTTAACGGGACAGTTCCTATAAAAATGTCATTATTTACTCACCCTCAAGTTATAGATTTCTATGTTCTGTTTGACCCAGAGAAAGATATTTGGAAGAATGTTTGTAACCAAACAGTTCTGGGGCACTATTTTGGTTTGGTTTTTCACATTCTTCAAAATATCTTCTTTTGTGTTCAGTAGAACAAAGAAACGTATACAGGTTTGAAACAACTTGAGGGTGAACTATCCCTTTAAGTTTCCGGCATTTCTCATGAGGAAAGACTCACAAATGTCTCGATTCGAGTTTCAGAAGAGATGTCAACAACGTCTCAAACTGAGCTCAGATTTGTCAAGTCTGCAAAGTCAATATTACCGAAGATCTCAATATGAACTGAAACCTAATTTACCCAAATCCAGATTATTTTACCTTTACAATCTACAATTACAGTCTTATTGGTTCCTGTTGTCATTTCTCCTGAGCAGTTTTGGAATAAACATTTGAGACTTAAATAAGTTGATACTTGAATAAAACACAACTTCATGAAATCATTTGCGCTATAAACGAACACCTGAGCAATACAAAGTTTTTTCTGGGCTGCAACTATTGTTTTTTTGTTATTTGATAGTAGTTGACTTTAAACGTGCAATCATTTTTTAGCCCAAAAGCATGACTCTATAACAACGTTTGAATAGTTTTTGGTTTGGTCCAGGTAATATCAGCCAACTTTTACATTTTGGATTTTGTCGAAAGTCAAAGCCAAACTTTATTTTTGGAAAGATAAATCAATAATTCCAGGAACATTTATGAAAAAACTACAAGTACCATATAAAACGAAACATGGCCTGTTGATTTCAACACTTCATGTGAAACTGTAATGGATCTTGAACCCAACAATCCCAAGAACAAATGTATTGTTTTATATTTTAATTCCAAAACTGAAACCAGCAGATGCTCTTGGTGTTTATCCTTTCAGACTAATTCAAAGCTTTCTCATGTGTATATATCTGAGACAGACCTGATGCACAAAACCTGCGTTCCGTTCCCCGAGAGAGGCCTTTGAACACTCATGCCGGTGTCCACACTTCCTCTCGTGTATGTGTCATAAAGTACTGCAATTTAAGAGCTGAAATCCTTTTTAGTGAGCAACAGTGGGCAGATCCCTGAACTTGGTGATTAAGGGGAAAAGTGTGACGCATTTATACAGTGAGCGTGTTTGATAATGAATAAAGATTCGAGCTTTAGACCCAAATGTGATTTTTTTGTGCCGACTGTGGCTAATGTAGGCAGCGTTTAATCACCCTCGGTGACAGCAGAGAGCGCCTTCATTTAACCTTCGCTGAAGATCATGAATTCTAACGTTTTTAATTGGATACATCATTTAACTGAGGGAACGGAGCAAATTTTGTGCAATTCAAAGCGCTGTGATTGACAGGCAGGGGCAGTAAGGCCTGCCACAATTAAAGAATATCTCTATTCACTGCCCTTGTCACCACACACACACACACACACACACGCAGGTGTGATATCGCTCTGTTTGATCATTGAGATGCAACAACATCACTAACCTTACCTTGTTTTGAAAGGTGCCGAGAGGTGAACGAGATCGTCAGGTGAGGAAGGTGGTACCCTAAGACCTGTCGACACGCGCGCGCAGTTTGACCTGACAGCTGCAAAGACAACAATAAAACCTTATACAGTCATAGCCGTCAACACTCTTCCATTTACAAAACTAAGCGAAAATGTCTTTAACCCTCCTATTATGTTCAATTTTTAGCAACACTTTTAATGTGTGGGGTCATTTTGACCCCAAACACTTCAATATATACAAACTTGCTCAAAAAGAAAGTTTTATGTTTTGTTATTTATTTACTCACAATTAACCTACCTACTATTTTACTTAGTATTAAGAAAAAACACAGCTTTTTCATAATTTCTTAATATTTATATACATTTTTTTTCTACAAGTAACCTGTTGCGTTTACCTAGAAAAACAGCATTTTGCACACATGAATTTATAGAATATTTAGGATAATATTAACATTTTTTACATTTGTTGCAAGTTTTTTTCAAAGGGTAAATGCACTCAAGCTATACATTATTTGTATACTGTATCTACAGTGTACATTGTTTTATACACATTACGTGTTCCCTGGCTTTTGAACCAATGACCTTTGCACTGCTAATGCTTTACCAACTGAGCTACAGAAACACTTCTGTATATAGGCTATACATATGTATAGATACACACACACACACACACACACACACAAAAAAACAACATTCAACAGCTTCAAAAGCTTTCCTGTTACTCAGTTGATAGAGCATCGGTCATGGGTCCCATACACTGCAGTATACCCTGTTCACTGCCAGTCATTTTGAATAAAAAGATCCACCAAAATGCAAAATTGTAAATGTAAACTGAACACTAAATACAATTTCACAATAGTTAGTACTTTTTTTGCTACTGGGAATCTGTTGTGTAGATTGTGTGTGCGTGCGTGCGTGCGTGCGTGCGCGTGTGTGTGTGTGCGTGCGTGCGTGCGTGCGTGTGCGTGTGTGTGTGTGCGTGTGTTTTTCTGATGTTTGATACGATAAGTACAAACTAAAACTAATATTTTACTTATGTTGGCTAGAGAGATTCATCAGGAAAAGGTAAAATAGAACAAAAAAATATTTAGCATAGAAAGTTAAGCATAAAAAGAACTTGGGGTCAAAATGACCCCAAACATCAACGATTAGGTTTAAATGTGTACAGACATTCTGGAAACTCTGTAACATAAGATGAACATGTCTATGAACTATCTTAATGAAATTAGAAAAAGTCAGAAAGAATCAAGTTTTAAATATGTATTTAGCATATTTTAAAAAACAGTAAAAGTAGCTTTTGGGACAATTTTGATAGCTGTACAATTAAAGGCAAAAACAAATCTTTAAAATATATATATATATATATATATATATATATTAACATTCACTGTGTAGAAAAAACAATAAGAACAATCGCTCCTCTTCGAGCTAATTAAGACTTTAGCTTATGTCTGCTGGGTTTTATCTGAAAGGTAATGTCACAAACGTAAGAGTTTCAGAAGAGATCTCAACAGTGTCTCAAACTGAGCTCAGATTGATTAGTCAGGTTTGCAGTCAAAAGTCAATATTATTGAAGATCTCAATATGTGACCCTGGACCACAAAAACAGTCTTATGGGTCAATTTTCCGAAATAGATCATCTGAAAGCTGAATAAATAAGCTTTCTATTGATGTATGGTTTGTTAGGGTCAGACAATATTTGGCCGAGATAAAACTATTTTAAAATCTGGAATCTGATGCTGCAAAAAATCTAAATATTGAGAAATTCGCCTTTAAAATTGTCAATCAGAGGCGGCGTAGCAGATCGTTGCTATGAAGAAACAAGTTTGTTTTAATGCTCTCTATTGGCCGCTGTAATGGCATTGTGGCGAGTAGATGAACCCGAAAGCTTTCAAAGCTTTACATAGATACCAAACACCCAAAGAGCGGCAGCAATGAGTGAAGTTTGTAGACGTGTTTCCTGGCATTTTGTTCGCGATTTTGCTTCATCCACTCACTAAATAAAGTATTGATATATTTATGGTAGGAAATTGACAACATATCTTCATGGAAGTTATCTTCCAGATCTTTACTTAATATCCTAAAGATTTTTGGAAATCAAACATTTTGACCCATACTATAGGCTACACTGTAAAACTTTGCTGTAGTTTTGCAGCAGGTTTGCCAGTAACTTACTGTAGATTTCATTGACAATTTTGTTTTAAACATAAACTACCCTAGTTCTTATATTTTCTTTCATAAAACAAGACTACATTTCTTAGGTCACTTTCTTGTTATGTAAATGTATCGTAATTTAAGAAGTTGTAAAAACTTTAGTAGAAAACAAAACAAAAATGCTTAGGAAGAATGTCTTTTTTTGCAGTGTTGCTAATGCCAGTAATGAGACCAGTCCCTTCTAGATCATTTTGACTCTCAAAAGTCGAAGTGTGTGAATTTTTATTAAAGTAAAGTTGAACTCAAATTGAAAACAGTACTAATAGGAAAGTATTAAGAAGTAATTAAATCTACAGTAAGTTACTGGCAAACCTGCTGCAAAACTACAGCAAAGTTTTACAGTGTGTGTTTTGTTGGCTTTTGCCACAAATATTCCCGTGCATATCCTTAAGATCCAGGGTCACATACATGAACTCAAACATTTCTCATCAAATTGACCCAAATCCTGCTTATTTTACCTTTACAATCTACATTCATTTCACACTCATTCATATATTTTCACAATTGTTTCACTTCTTTCTGTGTTTATTTTTCATTAACATTTTTAGGAGAAACCTCTGAGACTACATTAAATGAAACACAACCGAGATCTCTTTGAAAAAGCAATATTTAATCAGTAAAATATTTCTCTTGGTTGGTAGCAAATCATTCAAAGCATGATAAAGGCATGTCTTGGTCACATGTCAAGCATTTCGGCATCGGTCTAATTTAAAACATTGTGGAAAAATAATGAAGCGTTTGAATAACCGTACGGCCAAGATCCGAGACATTTTTTATTCTTCCTTTAAATGAATTGATAAGTAATTTTTTTGTCATCACAACAATGTCCGATCATACTGTTTGTTCCATGCAAATGCATGTTTTCTGCTGTCCGCGTTTAAAACGCACCTGTGATTCTTTTTGTTGGAGAATCACCGTCTCGCGATCTCACATCACTCCTAATTGAAATGTTTTACAGTCGCGAACTTGTTCCTCGATTTCTGTGTGTAATGACTTTGTCTTTTGCCCTTCTGTCGTCTGTCTGTCGCCCCACGATGAGTCCAAAACTGTGTCAAGTGGCTGCTGGTGAAATGCATTTGCAGACATCTAATTGTTTTCTTGCCTCTGAGAGCTGAGAAATTAATGTGTGTAACAGTCTGCTCCTCTGTGACAGAACCTAACCAGCCAGAGCATGTTTGCTTAAAGAATCAAGCTCCAGGGTGTAATTTCATATTTTGCAATTACATTTTTTTCCTGTGACAATTTTTTATGTATTATTTAAATTATTTTAGCTCTGGGATATATTAGGGGTTTTTAAACAATACATTACTTTGGGGATTTTGGGAGAATGCGAATCAGGCATTTAGTCAACACGCTGTGGCCTCGTTTCATAGATTCAGTTCAGACCGATCACGCGTAATAACAGTCACGGTCAGAGGATAATGTGCGTTTTAAAAACATTCTTGGGTCATTATATTCAAATAGTAAAAACACCTTTAAACTGCTTTAAATATATATTTTGTGTTTTAAATATGAACATGTAGTGCATATTGTTCTACAAAATAGTGATTGTTTATATTTAAAAGTTTCGGCACAGAGACACATTAAATAATGCAGATCATTACATTCTCACGTAGTCATACACGTGAATCACGAGTTTAAAAAGTTTACACACTTGCAAACAGGGAACATTATATGATGTTTGTATTTAACGTTACTGCCTCCACATCTATATTAAATCATCTGTAAGGTCTTTAAATGCACACACGTTTATTACTATAAATCTTGAGATATTTGAATACACAGATCTTTTGGTGTTGTCAGATGTAACGCTGTGTTAGCATTAAGATGTTGTGCGTCACAGGTGTGTTGCGGAGGATACAGTGTACATCACATCATGTCACATCCAGACAAAACGTCTTGAGGAGGAAGCAGGTGTGTTTCAACAGCTGTGGGGACGGATCTACGTGATCTAGAGGAGAGTGTTCTTCTGCAACAGAGCACTGTGGACAACCATCTACAAGCATTTGAATGACGGACTGATAACGTTAGTTGCTATTAAACAAATAGTCCCGTTTCAAGAGCTCTGTTGTACAGAACAAGCATTTCGGGACCAAAGTTTGTGCCAAAAATATAGCACCTTTAATAGGAAGAGACACTATTTACATTTTACATTTCACAAACAATAACAAATCATTTGTTTAGAAATGGTCAAATGTTGTTTGTATTTCACATGGATCTGCTAACTGAAAAATTCTGCGACTTAACATTGTTTTAATATCAAAATCAAGAACAGTTTATTGTTGATTTTAAGTCATCTTAAATAAAAAATGAAAAGGAACAAAAAGAAAACATCCCTTAAATAGGGGAAATTGGATAAAAATATATTTTTAGGTTTTGTTTATTTACAGCAGGATCACTGAATGTCTCAACTCCACATACATTAGCTCTCAAGCTCTGTTTACTGTTTTATCTTATAAAAGTTTAGAAGATCTTAATCTGAGTCAAGTGAACGGACATACTGATAAAGACATGACGAGATTAAATGCACTGTACAAGTCACTGGATAAAAGCGTCTGACAAGTTCTTAAATGTAAACGTAAAATGTATTAGGTACTTCATTTATTCTGTCTGAGTATTTTGTAAAGAACGGATCCTCTTAAAAACAGAAACCTGTTTCCATGAGTACACTTATTCACATGCCTGTCTTTCTGGGAGGGTAAATAAATAATGTATTCAAAAAAATAGAATTTTCCCAGAATACAATATTACCATTGACTGAAACTTTCTTACTAGAAGTGAAAAATACTACAGATAGTTGGTTTCTTGTATTCTTCTAAACAAATTTTTTTGTCAACCCTTGTTTTAATTGAAAAATGTATATGTACGTATTGTTCATTTAAAATGATTTAATTTGTACAATATCTTATTAAACACCCATAACAATCGAGTAACTGAATGAATTAAAAGTTGACTTGTTTGTTTTCTGAGTGTCCTTATCAAGCAATATATTTATATGACTGAAGCTCTCTCTGGCAGGCTGTGTGGTGTAATGAACTGAGATGAATTGTGTGTTACAGGTTATGAGAGAGCAGATTAATGAGGTAAAAACTAATGAAGCTTACCAGTGCCTCCACATCACAGCTGAGAGACTCTCTCTACTGCACTCATAACGGATGAGCTCAATAAAACTAGTCTATTCACTCTCTCACCTCTCTCTTCTCTCTCATCTCCTCTCCTCCCCCTCCCTCTCTCTCTTCCTCCAATCCCTCTCACTCTCCCTCTCTCCCTCTCGCTCCTCTCTCTCTCCTCTCTCTCTCTCTCCTCTCTCACTTCCTCTCTTCTTCGTCGTCATTCTCTTCCTCTCCTGTTCTCTCTTCTCTCTCCTCTGTCTCATCTTCCTTCTCTTCTCTCTCGTCTTCTCTCTCTTCTCTATTCTTTCTCTCTCTCTCTCTCCTCTCCCGGCTCTCCCTCTTCCTCTCCCTCCTCCTCTCGCTCTCCTCTTCCATCCTTCCTCTCTCCTCTCTCCTTCCCTCTTCTCTCTCTCTTCTCGCTCTCCTCTCCTTCCCTCTCTCTCTCTCCTCTCTCTTCTCTCTCTCTCTCTCTCTCTCTCTCTCTCTCTCTCGCTCTCTCCTCTCACTCTGTCTCTCTCTCTTCTCTCTCTCCTCTCTCTCTCTCTTCTCTCCTCTGTTTCCCTCTCTCTTTCGTCTCTCTTCCCTCTCTCTCTCTCTCTCCTGCTCTCTCTCTCCTCTGCTCGAACTCCTTCTCTCTCTCTCTCTTCTCTCCGTCTCTCTCTCCCTCTCCTCTCCTCCCTCTTTTTTTGCACACATTATGACCAGCAGCGCCTTTCTCATGTACTATTACCCACAATCCACACTGCCCAGGTCAGACTGCCGCAAACCACGCAAACATTAGTTCTCAAGTTTACTGTCTTATAAGACTTGGTCTGATCTCAGTTCAGTAGATTATACTGCTGTATACTTTATGATAAGATCAGATCAGAATAATAAAAATCATCTCTTCATTCAGTGTCTTTTAAATAAACGTTTTGAGATATGAATTAACATAAAAAATAAATAAATAAAATAGATCAATGTTATTGATTGAGTAAATTTTAAATGCATAATTTTAAGTAAAAAGGTGAAAAAACGCCTTCCTACCAAACTATATTATTATTATATACTATAATCTCCTCTTTGGTGATCAATGATATTGTTATTTAAAACAACAAATATAAAGGTTTTCCAAAACTCAGACAATTTATAATATAGGGGTTTAAAATGTCTGTCCAGCTCTCTCTATGACAGATGCTCAGATGTGTTGTATCGGAGCTCCCCCTTCAGGAGAAATCCAGCATCGCACTGCACTTCCTCAGGTAAAGAATAGAGCCGTGGCTGTAGGTATGACACCTTTACTCATCATTAATAAAGACTATAAATCTTGGGGGAAATGTCTCTACAAACATCCTTTTAACTTACAATCAAATTTGAGGGTTAAACACTAAATTTGGCTTAGGCGCAAAATAAGGTAATGACATGCCACATATTTAAATTGTACAATACCAAAAAGTAATTTGTTATTAAGCCGTCTTGTTATAAATTTAAAAAATAAATAAATAATAATAATGTAATTATATTAAAAATTAAGTAATGATATTAATAGAGATGGCCCTCATATACATTTTACATTCTGGTGTGTGTCTTATGGTTAAAAGTCATTTCATTGAATCATTTCTGTTTTTTTTTTAAGAGAGAGAGAGAGAGAGAGAGAGAGAGAGAGAGAGAGAGAGAGAGAGAGAGAGAGACCCTTCTTAAATTCCCTATTTATAGTCATCTTATCTAGTGTGCTTTCAGGACTGCACTGTGAGTGCACTTGTGCATTCTTTTGTTAGGGTGAGTTAGCAATTTCCTGCGAGATGGAGTCACTGCTTCAGCCTGTCGTCTCTCTGTGATAATATCTCTGACACAAACTGCTCTTGAGCTGGACTTCATAAATCTCTCACCAACATCTGACACTCGAGCGACACAGTCCGGTGAACTATGACCTTATCAATAAATAGCAGGACTGAAAAAGGCATAGGCTGCAATGATACTATTTCTAACAATAAACATTTGGCACAGTAGGAGTATGCTACATTGTTGTCACGTGATCTCTTTATGTTAGCCTACATGTTACAGTAACCGTTTTAAAAAGGAATCTAGTTTAGCATTTTTAGGTAGAGTTTGTCTAATAGGCTGGCACATTGTATTTATATACAGAATTCAACACAGTTTGTACGCTAGACCCTTTTACTTAACCTATATCTTTAGCAGAACTAGTAAGATGTTAGTTTCTATTTTGGCCTTTTTTAAGATATGCTTCTGGCACATTCAACTGTGTATACCAAACACGTGAACATTAGAGGCCCGTAATAATAAATACTCCATATTTTACTTCGTACTCAAGCACGAGCACTGGGCTGCAGCACAGCACTGCAGTGTTTACGGGGCCACGTGCACGCTGACCCCAGCAGCGCAGGAAACAGGTAACGCGCCCGCCCGCACGCGTCGTCTGTCGCGCGCTCATTTAGCGCTACGCTGCGTTTCATAATTAGCGCCGCGAGGCCTCATTAAGTTCGCTCTAATGAATAAATATTGTATTTCATCGCCTGATTACCAGATCAGCTCGACGCTCGAGCGTGGTAAACAATTATTTCCCTAAATATTCATCACCCTAAAGTGGATGATCATTGGTATTTAATACCAGTATTTTCGAGTGCATCTTTATTATGCAAATAAATACTTCTGAAGCGTTTGTTTCCTGCGGATCCGAAAAGATTCACTTTAAGGACTAAAAAAAATGGATCATGAAAGTCACGAGACACGACATAAGAGTCCTACATGTCAAGTTATCAGTCTTAAATATTTCATCTTTTACAGCAATATTTGAATACATTGAAATAGTATTAGGCCACTGATTATCAATAATAATACCGTGTTTAAATATTAGTGTAGCCTAGCAGTTGTAAAATATGAGTAGTTTTTAAAAAGTAGAGCTAGAAATACAACATGCTGTGCACCAGCGGGGGTTTTCTGTTAGTATAAGTGTAAAAACATCCCTTACCTCTGCAGAGTGGCCATGATGTGCCATGCATGGACCTTTAGATCAGAGGTTTGGTTTCTCAAACTGTGGATTGCGCCCCTCAAGTGGGTAGCACAGGGGAATAAGGTGGCTCACACAAGTCACTTGGCTGTTGTGGTGCATTACAGTTAAAACACTGAACATGGGCAGAATAAAACCTCTGCTTCATCCGTGCTGTAAATGTGCTGGTGTCACAACCGTGAAAGCACAATAAATGTCATTGTTACTTTTCTTAATAAACTTTCTGTCTAATGCACTGCAGTAGCCAAGTGACTTGTGTCATGACTTGCGAAGCCTACAAACAGCATTATTTTATATAACTCATTACTCCCCATGACTTATTTTGAAAAGCAAAGCAAACCCACACATCAGCTCTGAGAGCTCCAAGCCTTCTTATATTTTTCACCATGCTCCCTTCCACTTACTTTTGGCCGGATGTATATGACATGATTTAAAATATATATATATCGATAGTAGAGGTATCACTATCGATACACTATTGAAAAAAAATATTGCGATAATTACATGTATCGATATTTTTGCACAGCCCTAGTAAAAATGGTGTTTTATGTGAGAAATTGTCAAGTCCGTGGTGATCTCAGAGTGGAGAGAAAAACAGGAGAATGAGTGAACGAGCTTTAACAGGGAAAAATGATTCACAGGTATAAGATTTCCCATTAGAGTCTGCTAATTATTTCCACACCATTAGTGTTGGCTCTCTAATGAGAGATACGAACAGTCTGCAGTATATCACAGCACTTTTTCTCTCCTCTGCGGGGTAATAGACCCCCTAATCCCCCCTCCTCATGCCCTCCTAACCCGCAGGGGCACAGAGGGGCAAGATCAAATCACTTCAATATTCAGCCATGATTGAATTTCTCCTGAAATAGACGTTGAGGTTGATTCACTTGTGTAAGGGGCAGTCTGAGGCAAATGTAAGAGCTTAGATGTGCAAGAGGATGTTCGGACACATTTCTATTAAAGGGTTCACCCAAAAATGACAATTCCGTCATCATTTCCTTACCCTCAGATTGTTCTAAACCCATCTAAATTTCTTTGTTCTGCTGAACACAAAGGAAGATATTTGGAAGAATGTCAGATCTCAACCCCCATTTACTGCCACGGTAGGGAAAATAAATGCCATGGGAGCCAATGGGGGATGAGATCTATTTGATTACTGACATTCTTCCAAATATCTTTCTATGCATTCGTCTAGCTAGCAGAACAAATACATTTTTACAGGTTTGGAACCATCTGAGGGCGAGCAAACAGAATTTTCATTTTTGGGTGAATTATCCCTTTAAATTAAGATAAAAATGAGAATTTAAGTTTATTGCGGTTATGTGGGTAAAAAGAAAAAAAAAACATTACCTGTCAAAATACATCAGCACATCAAATACAGCACATTAGTTGTTTTTAGCGTGAACGGGCCTTAAGCCCTGGTGCATTAAATTCCAAACCTCAAGGAGGTACAACGTTAAGAAACTAGGACAACGTTGAAACGACCTTTTGTATGACAAGGAACGTTACTTTAGTTAAAAAAGTTAAAAGTATTATCTGCTTTCTTTAACAATACAATTTAGGAATGACTTTTCAATTTTTGCCCTTACTTGCGCCAAGAACACCAGAAACAGAACTTTAAAAAGGCACAACGTTTATTTGTGTAACAGCAGTACACAGCGCAGTTAAAACAGCGCTAAAGCTCAAAACGCGAGAATCTACAGATTCCAATAACGCTGAAGTATTGCAGCCAGCAATTAAAAACCATCAATACAGTACAGAGATAAAACCTCTCCCTTTAGAAACAAACAAAAAAATTATATTATACATTTAAAACAATGCAAATTTAAAAAGCCTTTCATGTAGACGTCGGTCTACCAAGTCTGAACATGTGCAGTTGATTTAAGGAAGCTACAAATCATGCTAAAAGGTTGAAGGAAGTCTGGAACGTTATTCTTGAATTCATCTAAACGCAGGTCCGGTTTTATTCAGCCTCTTCCAATTCTGTCTTTAAACTGTGGAAAGAGGTTAAAGGTTGGGATTAAATTTACAGATCAGGCCTAAATAGGAAATTGGCATCTTTAGTAGCTGTCGAGTTTATACATGAGCCAAAAACTAAAATATGACTTCTACATACGAGGTTGAACAAAGCTAACAATACAACGAAGAATAATGACCTTTTCAGATAAGCATGGACGTTGTCATGGCCGTGGTACTTGGCCAGGTACACCAGCACACCTGTAGCACAGCGCCCCTCTCTGGCCCGGCAGAAGCTGCAGTTACAGATACCCCTGCATGGGGGGCAGTGCCACTCCTGAGGAGAAAAAAACATCCAAATCACGAACCAATCAAATATACAATAAAAGGTTCATGCTTACGGTTTATGAAGCATCACAATGATAATTAAGATCTTACGTAAAGTGTATTAGAGGCGAACACAACTAACCGGGTTCAGGAGTGCATCGTGGACCTCTTCTCCATAGCGGTTCTTGAGACAAGGCCCGCAGAACTGGCCTCGAACACCCACACAGTCCGGGTTACGGCAGTTTGTCTTTGTGTCTGTTGTTTTCTGTCGACACTGATGGCAAGTGGAACCCTGATGGAGAAACATGCATGTGTACATCAGCGATTACCAAACACAAGGCGTTTCATTGGATCAAAATCTGGATTAGTCCGACACATGCGAGGGATCTGAAGGACACTTACAGTGGCACGGTTGTAAGTCTTCTCTCTGACATTGATGCAGATGTTGTCCAGTTCAGCCTGACTGATGTCCTCCACAGGCCTCACGACGTGAGGAATCGTAAGAGAGGTGTTATAACTGCGCCGACGCGGTTCCCTCTGCGCACACACACAAACACACGTGCCGAGAGATGATCGATATAAACCCCAAACAAAACGGAGCCAAACGCAACATGCCGCCTCAAATTGATCTACTTCGGTAAAAATGCTTATTTAAAGCTCATTTCTCACCTCTTCTTCAGTATCATCATAATTTCTGCCCTTTCGGACGAGGCTGTACTTGTCGTCGAGCTCATCCTCCGGAGTAGGAGAGGTCGGTCCGTCTACCAGAGAACGCGAACGCGTGTGAGGGCGAGACGCCCGCTCCGGATTCCTCCGCGCAGAACCGGGCGGCATCGAGCGGCGTGGAGCACGAGGCTGTGCGGACAAAATAAACCATCACAATCTGAAAAATTAAGAGAGGATAGAAAGAAAAAAACGTCCTAAAGCCTCACCGTGCTGCCCTGAGATAAAGATGACCTTTTAGGAAAGAGGCCGGGAACTTTATCCAGCTCGGCCATGAGCTTAGCAAGCTAACCAGGAACAAGAATTTAAAATCGGTACAGTTATTATTCACTTCTAAACTCGAAAAATAGAAAAAATAGAACGTGTGATGTACGCATGTAGCCTCACCATAGCTTTGTTTTCTTTAATGTTCAGAGCTCTCTTCTGCAAGAAGTTACCACCCTCAGGGTCTTTGGTCTCAGTTTTCGGTTTGGGTTCAGGTGCCGCAGGCTTCGTGGGACTGGCCCGTTTCGGCGGGAACTTCATAGCTACTTTAAGTGTGAATGATCGGCGAGTTTTCCTGGGAGGTGAACAGGTCTCGGTGTCAGACTTCATGTTCTGAAACAAAACGGACGCCATACATGAAGGGTTTGCCTTCTAGATGCATTTACGAAATGTTCAGTGCGTCACAAACCATGTCGGTCATGTCTTCATTCAGGTCGTTGTCAAACCCGCTGCAGGCATCTTCCTCCTCTGCCACAGGAAGTTCAAACGCGTTCTTGCACAGAGCTGGTGATCTCACTGGTCTCTTCTATTAAATAAAGACAACAAGTCAAATACAAACTGCTGCGAAGTAAAAGCTTGGTTTTAAAGAGATGTGGAAGATGACGGATGTTGATTTCAGCACAAAGGATCAAGTTGACAACATACCGAGCTCCCAAAACCATCAGAACCGAAACTGTCACAGCTGTCATCTGAGGAAGAGGTTTCCATGGGAACCGCAGCCGTGTTCCTGTAACTGCGCAGGTTCATTCTGGTGGAGGCGGGAGACGCCTGCTGCCTCTGTACAACACAGACACTTTAGAAATAAACTAAAAATCAGATCCAGTCTTGTGGTAGAGATCAGTTTAAGATGTGCAACTCGAAAACAATGCGTTTCAACGCTCCTAAGGGACATTATAATAAGCGTACAGTAAACTTAACCGATTTCAAATTCAGCAGACCGCTTTAAGGCTAGTAACGTTATTGTTTTATTCAATGTAACGCGTTTAATTTGTGTGGATATCATTTTAACAGCTTTTTCAACAGACAAACAATTGACCAAACTTTAAAAAACATTGGGGGAGCTCAATCACCCGCACCTCGGATCTACAAACTTAGAATCACCGGTAACTTTGCAAACTCGGAAACAACACAAAAACATGCTCTCAAATACAAACATACACGACCCCAAAAACGAAGCATCACAGATAAGCACATTTCTAAGAAACAGTTTACAACCTTTTCACTTTTGCAAATAAACTCCTCACGCCGCGTGGACATTCATTCATTCTTTCACTAATTCATAAAACACTACAAAAGGATGTTGTCCCAAAATTACCTTTGCGCGCATCGTGAAGTAATACGATGATTGAGAGATGTAGAAAAGTTAAATATAAGCGTCCAACTCTCCTGTACACGAATGAGTCTCTATGTCCCGCGCCGCTTAGTTTAGTGTGGAAGTTCGCGCGTAATTTTTTGAAGAGGCGTGGCTTTCTTCCCCGCCACAGCTGAGTCCTGAAAGATTTGTAAAGTACATAAAGCATCGCGAACAACTACATTTAAGATTCAGGAACTGTGTTATTCATTATATCATGCTTTATATATTTAATTGTTGATATTATTCGTTTATACGCCTGAAGATATTTAAATAATGATAAATCATTCACAGTTGTTTATTTGACGTAAACTGTGCTTCCAGGATCTTGAGCTGTGGCGCCAAATCTCAGATCTCATTTCAATGAAGACGCATAAATCGCGCGAAATCTTTTGTGGTCTTTTGAAGAAACAGGCAATGGGTTATTTTAAGAGTAAACTTTTTATTTATGTATTACAGATCGACATGAAACATATCCAATATAACAATAAATATACATGTTATAGAATAAATAATTTCACATAATACAATATCTCTTTTTGCAGGGAGACATACAACGGAAAAGGTATTTCATCACTATTACCCTATTAAAAAAATGAAAATGCAAAAGAAAATTCATGATTTATTAGTGAAAATAGAAAATGACTCAAATGTAAGCCCTTGAAGGAAAATAATAAAAACGTTATATATATATATATATATATTAAGAATCCTTAATTTATGGCTTTGAACATCAGTGTATATAACTACTGATATGACATGCCAATGTAGGTTATGATTATGGTAAAGTGACAGTAACTGACAGTTGAAACAACCAGAGTTAAGTGCCTTGATTATCTTTAAACTTTTATCCCAACAACCACAGATTAAAACTCCCAAAGACCCAAACCTACTGACAAACCCTCAACTTCGGCCCCGCCCACCTCCCCTCCCTCCTCTCCGTGGGCGACCTCTGGCCGGCCTTACTTCTTGATGTTTATAGTCCTGTTTATTCGTTTTTTTTCTTTCTACCTTGATCCATTCCCCATCACCAGCCCCACCCTCCTCAGTCCCTTTCAGCTTCACCCCTTCAGTCACAAGTGACATCCCCGGTATTGGGCGCTGGTGGTTTCGTGGCCGCCCGCCGTGTTGGAAGCCTCTGAATCCTTTCTGAGTCGCGTGATTAGCTCCCGCAGAAAACCTCCTGGCACCTCCTTCTCCTCCGGTGATCTTTAGCGTGTGGTCCTGGTAGGTGTTCCTGCTGTAGCTGTGTTTGGCTCGAGCGCTGGCGGGCCGCTCTCGATCGGAGGCGCTCTCAGATGTTGTGCTGGATGGGCTGCTGCCCTTTGACCCCAGGTGGATGGTGGAGAGTTTGACTGAGAGGGTCGGAGAGGAACTCCGGGAGTCGGGCCATGGAGAGAGAGGGCTGCGATTGGGTGATCTCCTCACGGCAGCGGCGTAAGACGATTGGTTCCCGAGCACAGATAGGAACTGAGGGAGGCTCATCTTTTCAGGGCGGCTCGATGGGCTCTGGACCGCCTGCTCTCTCATCTGCTTCATCCTCAGACTGTAAATCCATCTGGAATCAACACCTGATGGGTAGAGTGGCAAACAGGTTGCTGTTAGTACGTTTTTTTTTTTTTTACATTTTTCACTTTTAAATTAAATAATTCCTTTTAATACATCACTTTATGTACTGTAGTATTACCTGAGTTGGACCTGCTTCGGTTGTGTGCTTCTTTGATGGTTGGTGCTGTATCGATGAGCAGCTCTACAGGTTTGATGACGTCCCTCCCGCTGTCGGGACTCCACTGCAGTGTGTGAACATGTCTCGTGCACTTAGGAGATCTCACCTTACTCTGAAAAAAAACAAATGAAGAGAACGCATTCATCTCTCATACTGATAACATATTAGCAGCACACACAGACTCTAACACCTGTCACTCTTTGCGTGTTTATTAAATATAATAAAATATTTTTTTCCAATACGTGTGTAGTAACATTGACTCTATTTAGCACATTTTACCATGCTTAAAGGTCCAGTGTGTCATTTTTTTGAGGATCTATTGACAGACATGCAATATAATATACATAACTATAATACTTTAATAGACAACAACTGTCTTCAGAGGTGTATAAAGTCCTTATATAATGAAGCGTTATGTTTTATTACTTTAGAATGAGCTATTTCTATCTACATACACCGCGGGTCCCCTTACATGGAATTCACCATGTTGTTTCTACAGTAGCCCTAAACTGACAAACTGCTCTACAGAGCGCGTTTCGTAAATACGTTATCTCCAAAGAAGCGAAAACGTGACGACATCTTACTGCAATGTCATCCGCCATAGTGCTTCGAAAGGAAGGGGCAAACGGTGGAGTGAGCCATTAATTGCAATTCACGACCTCACTGCTAGATGCCGCTAAATTTCAAGTTTGCGTCAATTTGTGTCAAAGCTTTCCAACCAATGGGCTAGTTGCACAAGATGGCGCCGATGAGCTTTCGCGACGCCAGGGTCGGCAGACTAATTTCCAGTCGTATAACACTGTCGAGTTGTTTTGGCGTAACGAAGTGCTCAGCAATGTAAAGAGGATCTGTCACATCGCTGATATATTACTTCCACCCAACCTCCTTTTCACATACAGTGTTACACGACCGGAAATTACTCTGCCGTCCCTGGCGTCCCAAAAGCTCATCGGCGCCATCTTGTGCAACTAGCGAATTACAATGTAAAAATCAAAGTCCATTCACATTATGGAAATATTTTTGTCGGTTATCTGTTACATACCTCATAGTTTACTATGCACTCAACGGTTTGTGTTCCAGATATTCCAACTATCCATTTATCCATCACGAACGGAGGCTGGAGAGTAAAACAGTAAAGCTCATCGATCTGAGGCATTCAAGCATCATAAGATGGTCTCCGTTCTCCTCACAGTAAATATAAAACTTCTGTTTATGGAGTAAATATTAGTGGTATACACCTCATCTTTATGCCACAATCACGTCAGATATATAACCATAGAAAAACATAACCTTAACCAATCTCCTGTATTCTTCAAAACAGAATGGAAACATAATGGATGCATCATTTCTGCTGATGAATGGCATCTCTCACCTTGGTCATTTTTAACACGTCTACATCTGGTCTGTTGGCATTAAAGGTCACGTCTTTGATATAAGCTATTGCCACTTCATCCCCATCACGCTCCATGTACATTTTCCATTTACAGTCCTGCAGAGGTCAGAGAGACACAGTGAGATACACGTGAGACATTACCAGACAGAATGAGGTTAAAGAGTCACTAAAGTGAGCATACACATGATACACGCTTTGAACAAACAGCTACATATAGACCCGTATGGTTGTGCGAGTGTAAAATGACCCAACAGCACAACCTAGACGACACCAATGGGTACTTATAACACGCTATTTGTATTTTATGGTCTTTAAGCAAACAATTTTAGGATCAAACTATTAATCAATCAATCAATCAATCAATCAATCAATCAAAAAGTTCAATACCCAGCAATGCAGATGCTAATGCGTTTTTAATGTTTTAATGTGTTGCTACTGTATGCTGTTGCTAGGGTGTTCTGCGTAGTTGTTAGGGTGTTGCTGGGACATTTTGGGTAGTTGCTAAGGCGTGTTGGGGGACTCCTCAAAAGTTGCTCGGTAGCGCAAGTAAAAAGAGCTCCAGTCTTTAACCCTTCAGTACGTATGATCAGCAATAAAGTGATGTTACGCTATTTACAGCGTTGATCTTTGCTCTGTTCCATCGCTGTGAGACACTGAGGTGTGTCATGTGAAAGCAAACATCCTGGTGAAAGTGTGGGAATTAATCATTGAACGACACAGGGCGCATTCATTGACGCGCTCACACACACACACGTGTTTCTGAGTCAAAAAACGACGAGGGATCAGAGTGCAGAGATCCGAGCGTGTTCGTTTCTCAGGCATAACAAGAGCCACAGACCTTAACATCCATTCACATTAGCAATGGAGATGAGGCCCCTCGCCGAGAGGGCTCGCCAGAACCGAGCATGCCGGGTAGAGCGGTAATGATCTGTCCAATCTGGCAGCCCGCCGCCGAGGTCAAAGGTAACCGTTTACAGCACGCGGCCGCACGGTGCACGCGGTTCATTCTGCGCACACTTACAAGGCGTCTCCGTTTGTTTGTGGTTCGAGTGATCTGAGATTCAGTGTGTGTGTGTGTTTGGACGTCCACGCGAGCGTAACACGTTGGCCGGACGCTGACCGAACGTTTGCCAAACGTTAGCCCTGCCCTAATAACGGCAGAGGAAAACAATGCGCGGTAATGACGGCCAGCTCGGTGAGCGTCTAATGACACCTCATGCATAATTCAGCACCTCTCCGGCGACTAAGCCCTGATATCCTCATTAACCGAAACACTCGGCGCTGTCAGATGGGCGAAGCACAATCGCAGGGCCTCATTTAGGCTTTGAGAAGTGCAGCTGGTACTGCGACACCGCCAGAACGAGAGAGCGAGCGAGGGAAAAAGGCAGAAAAAAGCCACGAGCAGAGCGGGTTTGTTTTATTTAGTGCAAAAAACCTTGCGGTTTGTAAAAACAAGGCTGACACGGAGGCTGACACCAGGCAGGGGAAAATAATTAGCTCTCATTTTCTCAGACTCCTGTTTCCTTCTCCCCGCTGAGCGTCTTCCCCACCAAACCACCACATGTCAGGAGAAATAGGAGGCAATTAGCGGCCCCGCTTCAGCCCCGCCGCACGCGTTGAAAGGGGACTATTTATGATGGGACAATGAACAGCTGAAAGATTAAATAACATTTGCCTTTTAAAAAGAAAATGACTTCTGGCGAAATTTTCGATTAAATTCAAACGGCATGTGGAGACGCAGTCGCTCTGCTGTGTCAGGGGTCCGAACAAAGGCTCGCCGGCAAGTGGGGGTGGATGCAACGCGCCGCTCCAGATGAAATAAAAATATTTATCTTAAAGAAAAGGAACGAAAACAAGAGGGTCCGAGAATGCGTTTAGCGAGACGGCGGTCAGCGTTCGATGGGACTTTAACAGGCATCTTTACTTTAAATCGAGGAGCGCCGCAAGAGTGACATTAAAAAGCATCAGTTATGACAAGACGTCACATCACCAACAAAGCCCCTGTTAACACAGAAAATGATGAGCAAAACACAAATGACAACAGCGTTTAAAAAACATCAATGTTCAAATTCAATGGGATATCATTTTAAAGGGATAGTTCCCCCAAAAATGAACATTTTGTCATCATTTATTCACCCTTGTGTCATTTTAAACCTGTATGACTTTCTTTCCTCCACAGAAGAAAAAAGAAGATATTTTAAAGAAAGTTCAAACGTCAGCCCATGTGAACAATGACGGTACCCATTCCCTTCTTATGTACGGACACAAAACCTATTCCAGTCACCATGGTTCAGTTGCCAACATTCTTCAAAATATCTTCTTTTGCGTTCTACGGTGGGAAAAAGTCATAAAGGTTTGAAATGAAAAGAGGGTGATTCAATGATGACAGAATCTTCATTTTGGGGTGAAATTTAAACCTTTAAACAAACACCGAACTAGTAACACTGTTTGTGTTATAAATTAAAGTTGATCAATTATGACTTGGTATACGATAAAACAATAACCCACTGAGAAACCGCATATCGATCCTTCAGAAAACCCTAGCAACCACCCAGAAGAATGACAAAACACCTTAGCAACCGCGACTATTGATTCAGTTATTGTGCTATTATGATTCTTGTTTGGCAAGCAACGAAAGGATTTACGCGGATTCATTTTTGCCTCATTCATTTTTCTTTCCAAATGAATCCTAGGAATTGGGAGTGTCGCAGTATAACCGTATTAACAATAACGGTGATATTAATATTAGTAATGATTATTGATATCGTGGTAATACTACACACATGATAATATTTTGAATAATTCCTGGCCAATATTTGGTTGACACTCATACATAGGTTAACGTTTTGCCCTATAGAGTTACAATGGTTACAAACTTTTTCTTTCTGTCTCCCTATACAAGTGTTTTGAGTCTGATTTATTGGCCGAAAACCACAAAATGAAAGATGAATTTGACTAATAGCTTCTCTATTTTCACAATTTCATCGATATTGTGATAATGCCGTTATTGTATGACAGCCCTACTATGCATGCTAAAGAGTAAGAGAACCCGTGCTGTGATTTACTGTGTGTCCTGTGCCGGCTTTCCAGTGATATCCAAACACCAGCTCCAGGTTTACGGTTTTCTTGCTTTCCTCTTCTTCCACAAAGGCCGAACCGTCCTAAAAGAGTGGATAGAGGGATCATTCAGATGTAAAGTAGCATTCTGAATGAAACACACCCGCTGCAGAACCATGTCATTGTAACAAGTGAAACAGATCAAACCTTGATCAATGGAGGAAAGTGGAACAGGCTCAAGTAGTCTTGGGTTAGTTTCTCAATTTCCGTCTGAAAAGAAAGATTTGACATGATGTTTAAAACATTCCAAGATGGATTTACGCCGGGGGTTACGCAGTGCCACTGACAATCAGCCAATGACCAGCTGTGTGCGAATGTAACGTACTGTAATTATCAGCCGTTAATGGACCTTCAGCAGCAAAACAACAATTAATGCCATTGTGTATCACTTATGAACACATAATTCATGCTTTGGGATATGTCATATACATCCAGTGCGATTCATTCAACAAATCACGCTCTCTATTGAGCGCACACGCTAATACCTAACAGGTTCACGTGTGCCATGTCAGTTCCCATTGTTTCCTGGAGGAACGCTTTATTTCTCTGTGGTTGCTCTTTCAAAGTTCAGGACTGGGACTTAATGGAGTTCTTAATTATGTTTTCATTTAACCATCAACTTAATCTCTCAAAATTCACTAGTTGAAACAAAAACAGACACAGATCAAATTGTTTCCTTAGTAGTGAAGCTGGAGACGAGGCAGACGTCATATATTTTTCTCCTTGTTCTCTAGAATAAAACACAATAAGGAGGTTTTGTTTGCATTTTCAGGTCGTTCAGTGTTTAAGTGCGAGTCAAATCTATAAAGTGCTGTACAATGTTAGACAACTTAGTCCTCTGTCAGCCACCGTAGTGCTTCGAAATGGAGGGGGGAGGGGTGCTAAATTTTATACACTGGACCTTTAAAACGAATACGTAAAAATCTGATTTCATGTGATATTTTTGCCGTTCAAAACTGGTTAAATATGATCGGATTCCAATTTGATATGCACAAAAATCAGATTTGGACTGCCAGTCTGAACATAGTCTAAGATGCTCTAGAACAGTGGTTCTCAACAGGGGGCCCCAGCTTACTTCCAAGGGGGCCTCAAGATGACTACTATTTTAAAATGAGACAAAATGAGCATTTATTTTCGTTACTACAAAATAAAAGCATGAAACAGAACTGAAATAGACAAGTCGGCGATCCGGTCAACATGACAGTGCTGAACCAATCATTGGTTAAAGCTCAATGTGCAAGTGCAAAAAGGTGCTCTCCGCGGTTAATTTCAACACAAGGTTTTAATGTGCTGCTTCTTTTAAAGATAAACAGCAAATTTTTCAGTTTCAATGAATTATCAAATGACAAATGAAATGAGAAATGCAAGGAAAGAAAGAAGTAAGGGCCAGACAGATTTGTTCTGATTTGGTTCCAAGTTGTTCTCTTAGAGGGATACATTTTTGGGGGGTGGGAGGGAACTATCCTTCTATAAAGTTATAAAGTAAAGTTATAAAGATGTAGTTTCTGAACTTGTATTTTTATAGTTTAGCAATTTGGCAAAATGTTGTTCCAGAGAAAACTACTGAGCTTGAGACAGAGCTTTTTCAAAGTTGTACATTTCTATTTAGGCACCATTTTTATCTTTATGCTAAAAAAAATGATTAACAACGTTTGCTTCAACTTTACTTTAAATACTCAAGCAGATTTAAAATAAAAAGTACTTCTGATACTTAAGTACAATATTTATCTGTTACTTTAAAGGGGTCATATGATACGGCTAAAACAAATATTATGGTTTGTTTTAGATGTAATGCAATGTGTATACACGATTTAAGGTTCAAAAACGCTGTATTTTCCACATACCGTGCATGTTTGTATCTCCTCTTTGCTCCGCCTCTCTGAAACGCACAGATTTTTTACAAAGCTCATGGCTCTGAAAAGCGAGGTGTGCTATGATTGGCCAGTTCACCAGTGCGTAGTGATTGGTCGAATACAGCAAGCGTGTGAGGGAAATGTAACGCCTCTGACCATATTTGGAACATCAGGTTCCTCTTCAATTGTACTGACAGGTACGCCCACCTTACTTGCGTATACATTTGGGCGGTCTTAGTCAAATCAGACCACCAACTGACGTAGATTTGTGGGGGTGTGGCTACACGAGGTGTTTCAGGCAGGTCTGGGTGAGCATTCGCTTTTACATAGAATGACTCTTTTGTTCCCACACTTTCATTTCTGCAATTTTACGTGTCTAATACATGCATGGGCAACTTATAACACACCAACGACACAGAAAAACACGTGTTCCTATGACCCCTTTAAGACTTTTACTGAAGTCATATTCTAAAAGGTTACTTTCACTTCTACCCAATTAATTTTCTGGCAAGATATTTGTACTTTTACTCAAGTATTGCTTTTGAGTACTTTATACATCACTGCTGGAATGTGGTACAATGCTCAAGAATACTTTTAGATGCTTCAGAATACTTTACAATGCTCTGTCATGCTGTAATGCACTGTTCAGCCAGATTTCGGCACGATTCGTTTGTCGTAGTGATTCGTAATATACGACAGCCTACACAGTATCTGTCATGCTTCATGACGTCCGGACAGAAAGACCAGCATGTTTCCTTTTTTTCCATTCTCCACGATGGGTTCTGTCACATCTGTTGTGTAAACCAATAACTCTATACCTCAGCATGATGTTCTAGACTGTTTTGCGATGCTCTAGAATACAGACCCTTTTCTCTCGAATGGCTCATGTGAACTTGTGTCACAGTTACCTTGAGGTGTATGATGTGTCCTTTGGACATGACCCCCAGGTCTCTCATGTCATTCTCAGACAGCAGCAGCAGCCTCTGTCCTGTGATGTGGTTCTGCTTGAAGACATCGGCGTACTGCTGCATTTCTCCATCAGCTGCACAACACAACACACACATCTGTTTGTCTTGATGGGAACTTTCTATTGACTTCTGTTGTTTTTATACTGGGCTAATTATATTTTTAGCTAACCATCCCTCTAAGCTACTTCTCCATAAACTCTCCCTAACAAAAACCTTGTTCCCCTTCAGTCAGTTGAGAGACAGACTGGGGTTTGATCTTGAGAACCTATCATCTCCGAGAGTAATTTTAAAACGCCAATGGGCTTGGCGAATGGCACACGCACGCCAGTCCCCGCCCCGTGCATGCGGGTATAAAAGGCAGATGGCGGCGGCCATTCACTCATCTTTTAGGCTGAGGAACCTGAGAGGCATCTCCCGGTCGCTGCAGCGGGTCGGTGAAGCATTGTGGCATGAAGACACAACGTCTCGTTCTCATCTCGTTTCATAATTATTGATTCATTTTTTTTATAACGGACCGTCGCTTGGTCTCCCTGACCCAATACTTTCTGTACATACAGGTATGTGAGAAATAGGCCTCTAGAGGTGTTTTCTTCCCAAAATAATACTCACTGAAAGACTAAATGTATAGGTTTCTGTGTTTGTATGTGGTTGTTTTATGCTACAGTGTTATGATGTCATGCAGCTGGGTTCATGGATTATATTTCTCTTCGTGCTGATTTGCGAGGTTTCCCTTTGGGTTCATTAAATCAGTGGTTCTCAAACTAGGGGGGGCCCCAAGATGGATCCAGGGGGGCCACAGATTTTGTGGCATTTTAGGAAACATAGAAATTTATCATTGATTTTATGCAATCAAACATAAAAAAGATTGATGGTGCAGCATTGTATAACTGAATATGTTTTCTGTTTAATTCAAATTCTATGTTTAAGATTATAAGTCTTTATTTGGGGGGGCACAAAGGGATGCACCCTACAAAAAGGGGGCCTTACAATGAAAAAGTTTGAGAACTACTGCATTAAATACACTCAACTGTGGTGGATGACAGCTTCGAGACAATGAAATCACACCTTCAAAGATCTGCTGCATCCAGAAATGCTGTGAATGCAAAACGTGAAAGTTAAAATACGAATCTAAAAATCAGCCAAAATCTTGCTATGTGCAGATAATATCATTTTCAGATATAATGCTGTTGGTTCCAGAAAACAGAAAGAAATGTTTTACCCACCACATGTTCTTCTGTCCAGGAGTGGATTTCCAGGTTTGGAAGAAGCTGTCAGACATAGAAGATAGAAACATATGCATTTGCAAATGTTGATATTAAATATACCTGCTGTACATATTCAAGTGCAGGTTAATTTAAAGGACTGAACTTGGGTTACTGAGTATACACAGGCTGTCTGGTGCTTTTATTATATTGTGTAAAGATATTTTTTATTTTTACAATGTTGTATTTCAAAGCAGCTTTATATGAAAATACATGGTATTATTTTGAACATTTCTATTGTCCTCATTAACAAAGTAGATTGTAATCTAATAAAATGGTATATACTTTATCTAAGACCTAAGGACATTTAGTCAATTAATATAATTAGGTTTATATTATATTAATATAAAGAAACTACAGTCATTTAATATAAAACCAGACATGCCTTTCCAGCTTATGTGAAAATGACCCTTAAAAAGAAGAGAAAATTACTCGAGAACAGGAGTGTAACATGCATTAGAGAATGTGCAGTTATAAGAAAAAGAGAAGTCGTAGAGTTCTTAAGATTGTAGCTGGATCATTATAATAAAAACTATGTTAATAGACTTTACAGAATCCTAGGCTAACCCTTAAGCTATGCTAATGTCAACAGTCTCCCAGTAAGCATGCCAATGATGTATAAATGCAGAAAAAAGCCTTGTGAGAAACCATACACAGCAGGGAGGGCCAATTCTCCCCTGACACATTACAGCTGCAATCCGTAACTTTTTGTAAATCCTCCAAAGTTTTTTATATTTTCATTTTTATGTATGTATGTTTATAACACTCCACTTTGTATTACAATAACTTTGCATCAAATTACAAAACAATAATTAACGCTAATGCAAGAGTGTTTCTTTTTTGACTGCTGTTATCAGACTCTCTCTATTTTTTCATTTTGTTGAAAGTAGTGAAAACACTATCGTTGAGTTTTTCTTTTGCTATCTGAGCAAATGAGAATGCAAAAAAGACCCATATTTTTCAATGAAGGACAGCGTTTAACCCCTTAAACTCGGCCACCTGCGCAGACCCACGGGTGGGTCCAATGCTCAATCATCAAATCTATCATTTGTGGAGCACAAAACTAGACATTTGGTATCCTATGAAAGCTTAGATCTGTATCACACAAACTCTCCAAACATAGACGAGTCTTATATTAAATAAAAGATTTACTCTCAAGGATATCATTGTGTATTTCACTGATCTAACACCTCTGAACAAAGAGCGAGTACATTAAATATGTGGAAAAACATTACAACGTCAGTAAAATACTTTTGGTTGTACTGAATTATGTTAGTACACCAGCTCTCAATACATTACAACTGAAATATCTTGATGAATATACTGTATGATATTAAAGTGTATCAGAAGCTACACAGTTTTCTTTATAATAATATTCTAAATCAATAAAAGTATCTGTAACAATTTATTTCAGCTATTTTGTTTCTCTTTTACTTTATTGATATCGGCATCAGCCAGATAATAACAGGGTCAATATTAATTCTTATCTTGTAACATTTGTATTTCCTAATAAATCAAATACATTCATATTAATCTTATTAAGGACTAACATGTTTTGATCTATAAATATTAGTCAGGCTAATTAAACCAACAATAAAATACAACAAAAAGAATATTCCAAAAAAATATAAATTCTAATTGTTTGGAAATACAACAAAAGTTGTTTAAAAATACAACAAAAAGAATATTCCAAAAAACATCAATTCTAATCGTTTGGATCAGAACGGATTTTAAAAGACTATTCTAAAATCACAAACTGTGTTATAGAAGAGCTTCAAATGAAAATGATGTACATTTCCGTTCAACTGGAAGAAATATTGAAATACTTTATCTCGCTCTGTTTCTCGTTCTCTCTCTCTCCTTTGCCAGGCGTGAGCTCCTCACTGTTCACACAGCTCAAATTGGCCAATCTTAATGTCAGTGAAATGTCAGTTGTTGGTAAGTGCGCGCTGTCCTTGCCACGCTGACACACTGTTCTCTCTCGCTCTCCTCAGCATGTGGCCATACATCCACTTCATTTGCCATAAATAACATCCATAAGGACCTGGTGGGCGTCACCTAATACATCCTTCATAGAGAATCAAGGAAAGTGACTGCTCTAACTTTGACAGCGAACAACACACGACTCACGCAAACTCTACAGAAAAACGCCACGTCTCTCTCACAAAGAAAATCGGCTAAATAAGATTTTTAAATAAGCTCGTAATGTAAACACTATATGAACTGCTGTACTTATTAAGAGCACGGGTACATAACGCATGTTACTGGAGGATTCACACTGCAAAGAAAATCTTACTATACGTTTTGTTTTGAAGCAAAGACGTAATAAAAAATCTGAGAAAAGACCATTCTTTGCATGTTCTGATGTAAGTGTGACACCCAACCACATCGTGGTCCTAATCACTGTCGTCAGACCAGTCAAATCCGGCCATGCCCGTCGTCATGGTGATCGTGCGCCCCTCTCTAAGTGAGCAGGACTTGTTAGTTTGTCCCGACTGGAGCAGATGAGAAAACATCTCGCCCAAACCCTTCATCACGGCCAGCAGTACCGGACCACCCATCATCTTCTTCACTAACGTCGCGGACAGTACATTGTGAATACAGTCATGGCTTTAGAGAAACTCACTGGTGTTCTGGACTGTTCGATCAGTTTTCTCTCCCACATCTTCAGTCGTCTCTCTCTCGCCTTCAGCTCTTGTTCTTTGGTGCTCAGGTCTCTCTCCAAACGCTTCAGACGCTCCAGAGTCGCCTCAATCTCACACCTGCACATATTTAAAGAGAACATTCATTCAACACAAATGAAAACAAACTTTTGCATTTCAATTACTACTGTTTTGATGAACACAGAGAAAGATATTTGGAAGAATGCTTATAACCAAACAGATTTTTCCCCCGATTGACTACCGTAGTTGAAAAAAAAATGTTATCTTTTTTTTTGGTCTGTTGAACACAAATGAAGACATTTTGAAGAATGTAGGACAGCAGTTCTGGGGCACTTTTGACTACCGTTGTTTTTTTTTCCTACTATGGGAGTCAATGGGGGGCAAGATCTGTTTGGTTATAAGCATTCTTCCAAATATCTTTCTCTGTGTTCATCATAACAAAGACATTTATACAGATTTGGAACAACTCGAAGGCGAGTAAATGATGACAGAATTTTCATTTTTGGGTGAAGTATCCATTGAACCAGTAGAGGGAGCTCAACATCCTCCTTCGCTCAACTCACATTCATACATGTTTCTAAATGGATGTAAAATGGAACCCATGACCTCCGTTTGAACCGCCCACTTAATCTGACACTCCCTCTCATTTAGCCCCGCCCCATTCCCCTGCTCATTTTTTTACCGTTGCCAACTAATCTGTGAAGTTGATTTCCCTGCTCGTCTCTTTCTTGACAAACACTACTGAAACGTTACAATTACAGTCTTCAAACAGTCTCCCTCATTTGAGTTTTCATTCGTTCTTCTCTTTGTATTTCAGTTGTGGGACGGGTGGGAAAGGAGGCGTCTGTTCCTGTTTCCTGGCCCACCTCCAGACGGGCCGAATATAGCATAAACACACAGAACTTTCTGGACCACCCGCAATATTCTCAATACTGCACCACTGAATGTGGATTTGAGAGCACAGAAAATAAATGACGTCTTATCAAAAAAAATGTTGTGATTTCCACTTGTTTATAAGTTTTCAGAGAAGTCAATTGAAAGACGCGTAAATGTGTATTTTCTATTCCCTAGCCCACGAACATTTCCACATTTGCATATCAAGACATTATTTCCTGTTTATTAAATCACTGTGTATGTGTAGATTAACTGGCTGTTTACTGTTGTTATAGGGTTGCTCAAGGACAAACAAACAAAACACACACAACAGTAAATCACATGAATGTTCATTGTGTAACTGTACCTCCACTCTGCTTTATTGTGCAGGAAAGTGTTGCACTCCTCAGGTAAGTGTGTGTCGCTCCACATGGTCTCCAGTGTGGACAGGATGTGTTTGAACAGCGGTCTGACCTTCAACACATGTTCACAATCCACATCAGAACATGTACAGTCTTATGTACAGTGTTTTAAGGGATACTCCACCCAAAAATGAAAAATATGTCATCATTTACTCGCTCCCAAGGTTGTTCCAAACCTGTATAAATGTCTTTGTTTGGTTGAACACAAAGAAAGATATTTGGAAGAATGTTGGCAACTGATAATTCTGGGACATCATTGACTACTAGGCTGTCAAACGATTAATCGCGATTAATCGCATCCAGAATAGAGGTTTGTGTTGACATATTATGTCTGCCTACTGTGCATTTTCATTTTGTATTTTTAAACACATTCACATACATGTAGATATATATTTAGGAAATATTTACATGTATTTATTTATTTAAATTTACCAATAATTGAAATTATAACATTTATATTTTTCTTAAATATATGCATGTGTGTGTATGTGTTTATAAATACAAAATGAATATGCACATTGCACAGACATATATTATGTAAAGACAAACGTTTTTCTGGATGCGATTAATCGCGATTAATTGTTAACAGCCCTATTGACTACCATTGTAGGAAAAATGTAAATGTTGGTCAAAGGTGCCCCAGCACCGTTTAGTTTCCTAAAAATTCCTCAAAGTATCTTCTTTTGTGTTCAACAGTACAAAAAATTATACAATAATCTTTTGTATTATGATAGTCAATGGCATCCCAATTTACACAGGTTTGGAACAACTCGAGGGTGAGTAATTAATGACAGAATTTTCATTTTTGGATGGAGTATCCCTTTAAATAAAACTATTAGAGAACTGCGTTACATTTTAAATAAAAACATTTTTAATAATTGTTTGTTTCTGTTAAGGCTAAAATACACTACAAGACTTTTGCTCAGATTTTGCCCAGATTTTCAGTCAGGACTTGTTGCAGAAAGTCTGTGCCAGTCTGCAGATTTGATCAGTTAGGGTGTTTCTATCTGAAACTTTCAAAAAGTCTGCAAGTGTATGATGTCTAGTTTAGAAGAATTTGTTCAGATTTGAAAAGTCTTGTAGTGTATTCCAGCCATTAGTTACGACACACTCCTGTTGACATGCTATATGCTAGCTGACAAAAGTATTTTTCTTACTTGATTAATTAAAAGTGTGTAGATTTGTTCAATAAAATGCCTCGTGAAAAAAAATCTAGTGTACAACATGTAACAAACATAGAAACGTGTATATACAGTAGATGCCACATTAGACTACTCCAGACAGATCGTGATGTTAAGCAACTTTTACATTTCTGTTATCGCTCAGAGTAAAAATCAACGGGTTTTCAAAGACGCCATGACATTGTGAAGCCTGTGGTTGTAAAATTCTAAGAGGTGTTAATTCCTAAATTAACGGGAAAACTTCATAGATCTCTTAGCTAATGTCTAACAACTTATATTGTGTTAGCTTAGCAATAACAAGAAAATCTACGGTTATAGCATCACGTAGTGGTCAAGAGCAGAACTGCAAATTTTGCTGCAACAGCACCCAAGATGGCAATTCTGATAGCATCTGTATAATGTTTGGGTCTACACAACAGCATGTTTCATTTGGTATTCATATACTGTATATGTATGGATGCAGGTGCGCAGGCAACTTGCTCTTAAGTGTTGACAGCAGAGTTGCCAGATCTGCCGCAAAACCAGCTCAATGGCAAATCAAAACCACGCCAAAACTATCCCAATGACAAACTTGGCAACACTGTTCATTGCCCAACGTTTTACGTTTAACACATGTATACACGTCTATATATCTATGGTAACCAGTGTTGGGTGTAACTAGTTACTAAGTAATTAGTTACTGCAATTTAAAGTAAAAAGTAAAGTAAGGGATTATTCTTATTTTGTCTGTAATTTAATTACAGTTACTTCTGATGTAACTAAATGTGTGTGTGCAATGGTGGAATTGACATCAAAATTCAAAGTCTAACTTTAAAATCCGTGCTTAAATGTATAATTCTCACTTTTGTAATACTTTGGTCAGTTAATAATACTACTTTATTTATTTGAATGAATTAAAAGAGCCGTTTCATGTCTATCCTTGAATCACTTAACTAATCAAGGTTGATGTAGGACATAGAAAGTAATTAGTAAGTTAGTAAGTAATGAAATACTTTTTGGAGAGAGTAATTTGTACAGTAATCTAATTACACTATTGGATATGTAATTAGTAACTAGTAATTCATTTCTTTTTCAGAGTAACTTGCCCAACACTGATGGTAACAAATGCAGAGGGTTAGGATTGGCTGGTCAGCCCTCTCTAATAAATGCTCTGTGAGTAACAGATGGATGTCAATGCCATTTATGAATTTATGAAGCGCACTGGAATGAGTGGGAACCTTTTGAATAAACCTGCCACTTGCTGGAATGAAACTCAAACCCTGACATTAAACAGACAAAATGAACTTTGATTGGGAGAATGACAAATGTCAAACGGGAGGAGAGACATTGATAAAACAGTTATGACAGTCCTGACCCGGCCATCAGCATGTCTTATCTATTATTCATGCATTAACAGCATTCACGTGATCTCATAGAATAATAACATGACTGATGTTGTAAAAGTGTTGATCATCTATCATCGGTTATTAAGAATGACGTTCTTCACTCTTGAGTAAGCATGTGTATGGAAAAGTTTTCTTTGCAGTGTGATGGAGAAGGGTTTGTGTGGTTTGTATTATCATCCTGGTGTAAACACAAACAGGCCTTTGGTCTACAGTATTCATGTTCAACAGTGTAAAGAACGTCCCAATTAGACAGCTAAATAAACACGTTTCTTACTTTTGGTTCAGTCGCCCAGCAGCTTCTCATCAGACAGGCAAAACTGGCTGGACAGCTACTGGGAATCGTCAACCTCTGCAAAACATACACGTCTAACGTCACACAAATAAAACTCCTGATGTACCGAATGATTGTCATGGCCAATGAGAAGCTTCACCTCGTTCTTCTCAACCACCAGCCACGCCACCTGCAGCCCCTCCAGACCTTTGAAGGGAATTTCACGTGTCAGCATCTCCCACAGGACCTGAAAGAACACCACTTCAAACTGAATATCAACCAGAACTGTACATCTCTGACAAAACCCCTATGTAAAGAGACGTGCAAAAGCTCACCACTCCATACGAGTATGTGTCACAGGTCTCAGAAACAGGAAGGCTCTGGATGACTTCAGGTGCCATCCAAGGAAATGTCCCCACCAGAGACATGTGGGTGGTGTGGGAATGAAATCTAGACGCCCCGAAATCACAGATCTGATGGACAACAACACAATCAGAAGATTTTACAGATATTTATTTGAACAAATTCTAGAGAAAACTGAGAACATGGACAGACGTGTACCTTGGGTATTTTATCTACCGTCAGGACAACTGTGAAAAAACACAAGATGTTTTTAGCTGATAGACTTAGAAAAGTATTCATGCTGGTTCACCTGTAACTAGGGCTGAGAGGCGAGTAAAAAATCCCACTACAGTTTATTTCTTACACAATGTACTGTTAAAGTCTCTTGAACGTGGCGACAGTCTTTCCACATTTTTCCTCCTCGCATGTGCGAAAAGACTCATTACTGGAACCACAGACACGCATAGATGCCGAATGTGGCTGTTTTGGAACATATTACATTAGAAATGTCTCCACGATTATGAACCATGAATAATACGCCAAATTGACACAAATGACTTTTCACAATTCAATATGACAATGAATAGCTTTCCAAACATGACAATTATGAGTAGCGGATGACAAAATGTTTTGTACTCCACAGATCAGGGGTGTCCAGATTAGTGTAAGGATTTAAAGAGTCGAATCAGAATTCTTGCCTATAATCGACTGATAGTCGAATCGCACGCATGTGTGTGTGTGTGCGTGCATATGGGGACGACACCAGGTGGTTAACAAGGGTACAGCGCAAAGTGCCGTGCAACATTGATGCACCAAAAAACAATCAAACATTCATTTACAGAATTTGTTTAGAACAGAATATACATTTATAATATGAAATGAAATAAGCCAGATTCAAGTCACAACGTGCAAAATAAATGTGTTTAGGCAAAATGTCTGAAATGCAGGGGAACGTATATTCAAAACACAAGCCACAAATAGTCAAATTAATGGACATTTTCCTTAAAGATCACGAAACAATGTCATACAATACTAGACCAGATCTCGCCTCAAAACTATTTTTAAAACTACTCGATAATAATGAATAATGTTTTACATACAGGAATAGAGCGCGTTCATTACCAATGAACTACCAATAAAGTGACTTTATTTACCGCATGTACAAGAGGAATGCAATAAAGCATCTAACCATTTAAACAGTCAAAAAGTCCCTTTCACCTTTTTTCCTGCGCACTCTTTCTCGTCCTCCTGACGCGCACGCTTGCTTTCGGTGCAGAGAATGTCAAGCTCCGAATGTCTGCGCCGTACTCGCTTAATGCTGTGATTTTGCTTATATTAGGTTACTTTTTTGTATCATGCAGCGCAAAGTTCAGTCTAAGTATGAACGACGTGCATTTTCAGACAAAGTGTTTATTGATATTTAAATGCCAAACATTCAGTAATGGAGAAATGTTTGGAAACGGGTGCGTGCGGAACGTGCTGCTTCTCTTTACCGCTCTCACAGCGCAGAAGACGCGGAGAGACGTGATCCTGCGCCGGGTCATAGCCACACCTCGCGCTCATGTGCGCCGGGGGTTTCTGTACCCATCCCTAAAAATGTCCCTTTTCTTTACATCATAAATAATATCTTTGCCAGCGCGGTTCGTGCCCGTCTGCTACGCCACTGCCCATATAACCATAATGGCATGATCCCCATTGCATAACACCTCTGCCAAGATTCCACTGTGAGAATCAGGCTCCTCCTATCGAAGCTTGGAATCCAAGACTATTCAAAGATTCATCGTGAGGACATCAACCACTTGGCAAAATCAGGTCGAGCGTCACCCCTAACACAGATAGTAACCCATCATAAGCGGTTTAGAAATCATGAAAATATTATCCCTGACTAAAAACTAAACCACACACTAAACTGATGAACTAAGTAACAAACCATTCCGGGACTTGAGGTCTCTGTGAATGACTTTGACCGGAGCTTCATCTTGCAGATAATGCATTCCTATGAAAAGATAAAAGACAAAGCATGCAGATACACAGCTGTGATGAATCAAAAGAAAATGCTTGTTGAATGGTGTTTGAAGGACTATTCTGTGTAAAACATCACTTTAGCTTCACTGACACCATGTGTTGTGCATAAACAAACTGGAAGCGTGTTTACGCATTTACAGTCTAGCAGAAATATACTTACACAGAATTCTTCAGTAACAATTAAAAACTATCTGGGCTGCTGATGTCATTCCCGTGGATGGAGTTTGCTCCCTGTAAATCAACTTTATGATATGTCAAATCCCTGTCATATACCCTTCTGCTTTTCTCACAGGTTTCCCACACAGGGATAGCAAGTAGTGTCTCCCAGGAAGTGTTTCTCGGGGATTTCTTTTCTTTTTCAGATATTCATACAGCTATGTGTATGTGTGTGAGTGTGTGTTTAACCTTTAGCGATGTCCATGGCCCAGGTCATAATCTGTTTCATGCTGATATGTTCACTCTCAGAACTAGACAGGTAGTCGAACAAACATCCGCCACTGGCATACTCTACAATAAAACACATTATACAGTCAAACGAAATGAAGAACGGCAGGAGTTATAGTGTTGGGTGCATCTTGTTTAAAGACTTTTATTTTGTTATCTTTGTGAAAGTCTTTGACTTCCTGTTCCCCTCCTTGAGTTTGTAGTCTTGTCATTGAGTTATTGTCTAGAGTTATAGCACTTGTTCATGGCGATTGTCTTTTTAGCACAAGTGTATATACAGTAAAAGTTGCTTAGTTTACATGACCTTTTTATCATTGTCGTAATTTAAAGGGATAGTCCGCCCAAAAATGAAGATTCTGTCATCGTTAACTCTATTCCCTCTTGTCATTTCAAACCTGTATGACTTTCTTTCTTCTGCTGAACACAAAAGAGGATCATTTGAAGAATGTTGGTAACCAAACAACGGCAGTCCCCATTGACTTCTATTGGTTTTGTGTCCGTACAATAGAAGTCAATGGGTACTGCTGTTGTTCGGTTACCAACTTTATTCAATATATCTCCTTTTGTGTTCTGCAGAAAAAAGGTTTGAAATCACAAGAGGGTGCGTAAGGGGGCATTCACACAGAATGCGTTTTTCCATTCCAATGCGCAACTTTTTCATTGTTTTTCTACACACACATGCAGTGTATGCATTATTTGACATAGGAACATTTACATTTTTCCTTAACTTATTTGCATGTCATACTGTAGTACTTATTTAAAGCATGTTGGAAACACACAGCAGGTAAAACAACACATTTGTGTTCCATACACGTGCCAATAAACGCATGGGCTTTAACACTGGAGTCTGTCATCATTTCAGGACACACCTCATAAGAGTCATGTTATCTTTAGACGTGTCCTATAAGACCCTACTGACATGAGGACTCTTCACGGCGGACTGTAGATAAGTGTGTTAATAATCGTAAATACTACTGTGTGTTTCGCATGAGCACACATCATATGATGCTCAGGGTATCAGGTGGGGTTACAAGGTTCAATTACACACGCAGGGGAAATTAATATCCTCAAAGACAAAACTCATCTCGTCCTATAAACATCTGTCACCTTTACCTGCCCTTTATTACGTTTACTTTTCATCAATATCACATTTTACAATCACTGTTGCGTACTGAGTCAAATTCACAGCCGATCCAGCGCATATATAAACAACAGACAAACCAAAGTGCGCAGATTTCTCATGAGCGTGTGTGAAAATTCAACATTACATCAGCCTGCAGGATATAATGTGATATCACACAATCTTGCTGCGATACGGGGTGAAACAATCACAAGTTTACCTGCCGTTAGTTCTGAAAACCACAACATTTGACCTTTCGGATGGATTAAACGTTTTAGACGCTTGTTTATTGTTACATGACTACTATAGAAAAAGAATATAACAATAACATTGACAAAAAAGGATTTGAATCCATTTAAAACTTAAATAGACGTAACTGTAACATTGATTTCTATGACAATTTAAAAAAATAAGGATGTCACAATATTTAATGCTAAAATATAATTGTTATCCATGAATTCTCCATGTAAAATGTATAAGACCTATGTAAAAGTTTTGGTTATTATAGACCAGTTCGGAAGAAATAAACAATGCTGGTCCAGAAAAAACTTCCTGTTTTCGTTTCCTTGGTGTGTTTACATCTTGCGAAGTGGTCTATATGTGAATAAAGACTATTTCGTTGTTTTAGTTTGTTATTTGCCTTATAAATGACAATAAAATCTTAAGATTCTTAAAATATTTGTGTTTTCTGTTTATAATAACAGGTGGTCCAATAAATTTCTTAAGCACTGTACATGATCACCTAACTCAGTGGTTCTCAAACTTTTTCGTTGTAAGGCCCCCTTTGTGTTAAGGGCATCGCTTTGTGGCCCCCCATATAAAGACGTATTATCCTAAACTTAGAATTTTAATTAAACCAAAAACATTCAGTTATACAATGCTGGAACCTCAATTATTTTGGTTGGTGGTGTCATTTTTCTGATGTTTGATTGCATAAAATCTATGATAAATTTCTATATTTCATAAAATGCCACAAAATCTGTGGCCCCCTGGATCCATCTTGGGGTCCCCCCAGGGAGCACGGCCCCCAGTTTGAGAACCACTGACCTAACTAACAAACCAACAGCAAAGAATTCTTGTAAAATCAGATCAATGGTGACCAATAATAAAGGTTAGTTTATTGATTAAAACATGTTTTAAAGTGTAGAGAGCGTCATGCTGGACACTGACCTGTAACTATCCCATAGTTCGGTGCTTCCAGAATTGCTCCATAAAACTGGATAATGTTTCTATGGCTGAGAACACTCAAAATGTCTGCCTGGAAACACAGACAAAGACCACAGATAAAAACATATGAAAAACACTGTTAAAGGAGTAGCCGTGTATTTATGTTGAAAAAGTATAGTCTTTTCTTCGTTTTCTTGGAAAATGACTAATCGTTTCGCTAGACAACACCATTATTCATCGGCTGGTGTCGTGTAGAGCTTTTTGAAGCGGCTATGCAACTGAAATTGGGACCTTAACCAACAGCCCCCCGTTGACGTCCATTATATAGAGAAGAACCATGCTTTTCTCAGAAACCCTCGGTTTGGGTTTGACAGAAGAAATAAACACACGGACGGCTTGTATGACATGTGGGTGAGTGAATTATAATAAAATGTTAAATTTCAAAGTGAACTACTCCTTTAAATGAAGGTAGAAAAGTGTATGTAAGTGGTATATGTACATCAATGTGTTCATTCCTGATGGCATGGACGCCACAAGTTTGTACAAATCTTAATCTCCAAAAATTATAATAAATTCCAAACTTTTAATTTGGTCTCAAACTTTTGCATTAGACTTTATGTGATTTTACAAAATTTTCAGAAGTTCATCGTTCTATCAAACGGTTGGGTTTTAAAGGACTTTTACCAACACAGCATGAAAATCCAAAGCAAACGGTACGCATGCAGATGCTACCAAAGCCATTACGCAGTAAAATCACTACGTGAAGAACAAAGACAACAATGAATCCAGTGCTTTAAAGTAAATACACTTCACCCCTAAGACAAACACTGCACTCAGCTGAAACTAATATGACTTAATTATGTGACAATTTTCTCTTAAAGACACAGTCTATGAATTTCTGTTCACAAAAGACACAGTGATAGTGAGCCGGGGGGTGTAATCACGGCAGTCCGACACACAGAGAAGCAATTAAAATGATTATCACACTGACAATTAAAGCCTGTGTATGACTCCCACTCACCTCTTTCTCAATCTTCAGGAGCTTTTTCACCGCCACCTCTTTGTCCTGCGAGAGCCAGCGGGCGCGATACACGCTCCCGAAACTCCCTCCGCCGCAGTTCTCGTAGAAGAGGATGTCATCGAATTTGATTTGCACAAAGGAGGCACCCAGAGATGCCATGGCATAATGGCCCTTTGAAACACTCTTCTCTCCTGGAGAAGGAAGAAACAAGAGGAGAAACGAGTTATGAGGTCCCGATGAGCTCATGAGACGAGTTTGAGACACACACACAAACACACACAGCACACACACACACACACACACACACACACACACAAGGGTACTTTAGTGAGGACAGCTCATACGCTTTTATTGTTTTTTGTATCAGGCTAATGACATCTTCTGTCCATTTATAACCCTCCCACAAAACTTTTGGGAGTTTATTCAGTCATGTTTATTCAAACTGATTGTTAAGGCTAAAACACACTACAAGACTTTTGCTCAGATTTTGCTCAGATTTTCAGTCAGGACTTGATGCAGAAAGTCTGTGCCAGTCTGCAGATTTGATCAGTTAGGGTGTTTCTATCTGAAACTTTCAAAAAGTCTGCAAGTGTGTGATGTCTAGTTTAAAAAAAAATCTGTTCAGATTTTAAAAGTCTTGTAGTGTATTCCAGCCATAAGTAATAAATGAGGCTGTTTTTGGCCAGCTTTGATCATACTGAAATAAATGCACTAGAGTCCATGTGACGGTATATATTGAACAGATATATTTCTGTTGAATGTTCTTGACTTGCAGGAAATGACTTAAACCTCTCACCAGACCACATGAAACCTCACCCACTTCACCTGATAAGATGATACGCTGATATATGGGTCATATCTGCAGATGCCAGAAACTATTCAGTCTATGCCCTCATGCTAATGCATCTAAAGAATTTATTTGTTTGTGTTTGTTAAGGAAAGCATCACTATAAGCCTACTATCACATATGCAACAACCCCTTAGTGTTAAACTTGATCAACTTTTAACCGAGAAGATGACTACAGTAGAGCTGAAGCCCATACACTTTCATCGACTCAAGAACCCTGGCCATTTCAGGAACCACAATATCAGAGTCTTAAGGAACCTGCTGGAGAAGTGCCCTAGCAACCATCCTGAACATCCTAGCAACCACACTTACATGCCCTAGCAACCACTGTAAAACAACACCCTATTAATTAGTAATTAATATACAATAAAATATGACTGTAATATGAATATAAATTAAATCTAAAATAAATTGTTATATTATACCCAAACACAGACCGAAAGTTAACTTCGGGCCAGCGTGTGCGTCTATTGAAACCGTCTATAATCATGCCATCTGCTTGGTTCATATGAGTATCAGCTATTGAAAATAAACCTGTCACTTATTCCTGTTTGCTATATTTATGAGAGCTCTCTCCATCCATCCATCTATGCTTTTGCTGCCCTAAGGGCTCTCTCTGTTATAATATCTAATGTAATATTTTTTTAATGAAATACATTAATATTTTTTTAATAAATAATGAGTTGTTTGATATTGCTTAAAATGCACAATAAAAAACATATTTTTTTTAGAACTGAGAACTGTGTTTTTGCAAATGAACTCTTCAACTGTAATGGCATACAAAATGTAACCTTAGTGTTATGTGTGAAATGTATAAATATATGCATACTGTACTGACCTAACCTCATCTAATGTCAATAAAACATACAGTATTACACCGGACGCTATGCTATAATTTCAGAATCTAAACGTATGTGACCAAATGTAAATAGCCTGTCATTATCCATGTTTGGCGATTCATATTCATGAGGTGGAGAACTTACATCGAATGAGATCGTTGTGTGGGCGGAGCTGTCAGCCGCTACGAAATAGAAACGTTTCTGCCGTTGCTCGTCGCGCAGCCCTGTCGCGGCTGGTTAGGACAAAACCTTTGATCAACATGAAAAAGACACCTTTTATCGCGTGTTGCAGCGCGTTTGGTTAGGTCACGGTGTTAAACGAATTCCAAACAGCGATTTTGTTCCTTTGAAAGGCAATTCACGATTGGGACACGACTCAAAAATTTGTTCCAGATGACAGATAAAATGACAATAATATCGACTATCGCAAGTGTTTCTGATGCAATTTATCGCCAAACAAAAAGTTGCTATCGCGACAGGCCTTATATCCACTTTTTATGTAACATTCCTTGTCCAAATGCAGTGAGCAAACAAACACAGCTGAACGTCTGGGCGTGCTCTTTTTCTCGCTCTAGCTGGTTGACGCATGCGCGTAGCTTTTCCGGGAGAATTGCCCAATAAGAGAAAAGTTGATACGTAAAGGAATTCCGTGTTCGAAAAAAACTTTCCGAAACCTAAACCAACCTTGGGGGAGTGTATCGAGCACAGAAATACTACGTCATGGGCCCAACTCGTTTTTTGACAAGTTGGCAATGTTAAGCATGAGAAGCCAGCACGTTTAACAGTGGAAAGAATTGCCCCCCCCCACCTTAAAGAACGTTGATAACCAAACAACACTAAATCCTATTGACTTCAATTGTTTTTAACTCGAAACTACTGAGACATTTCTCAAAATATCTTCTTTTGTGTTTTACAGAAGACAGAGTCAGATACCGGTTTGGGTGAATACCGAATCCTTGGGGGGGGGGGGGGGTGTTTGTTGTCACTGCATTATCTGATATATCTGCATTTATATTCCTTTTACAACTTTCAGCCAATAGGATCACAGTAGTGTTACTCCCCTCCATTCATATCAAGGCACATGGCCTACTACAGTAAGCACTGGAACAGAAATTAAATTTTACATTTTTCAGATGAAAGTAAAAACCCATGTGTTTATGCAGATATAACATACTCAATGCACAGTGCACTTTTCAACCCTATGATGAAAACAATTTACAATCCATTACACAGTAATATCTGACAGAAAGACAATTGAACAGATATAGTATATCTTACACTTCATCATATTCCATTCCTGGACACATACAGTAATAAGGCATTCAACGTGATACAGTAACTATTATGTGACACGTGATCAGGCCTGACCTCAGCAAAGATGCACCTTGCATTGACTGACAGTTTAAAAATCTGATGTTTTAGAAGTTCTTGCAGTCATGGATAAAATGTTAACAGATATTCACCCTGTTTAAAGTCATTGTGCATGAAACATTTGTGTGTAATAAGAACAGGTCCAGACAGATCCCAACATCAGATTCAGCACTGATCTATCACCTCAGCGCTACAGTATCACGTGTTATTATAATGTTATAACAGTGTAACATACCCGCTGTCCGCCGCTCTTCTGTCAGTTTCGTCGGCAGGAATATAAAGAGCTCTTATAAAAGATCTTGCGGTGATCGTGTGACCAAACGTCAGATTCAGAGAGCGCTGAATTCACGTGTTACACAACAACAACTTCCTGATTTACAGCTGTCGAAAAGCGAGAAAGAGAAAGCGCGCGCAGCTGCAGAAACCCAGAGAAACAGCGACTCCTGTCGGACACACGCTGAACTGCATCACTGGTCTCGATGTTTGTTAAACAAGGCCTTCTTTCGGAAACGTCTTCATTTGTAAAAATGATTAAAAGTATAGTAAATAAAGCATTTTATTGGTAAAATTAAGTACGTTTTTTGTTAGGGTTTGTAGTTTAATTAATACAATTATAAAGTTACTATAATAATTACAATGTATAATTTCTGTAATAAAATAACAGACTACCACAGAATGTAAAATGTAAAAGAATAAAATGCAAAATAATGAAATAATATTGCCATACAATAAAACGCAATCAATGATGATGACAGAGATTCACTGGCAGGACCCTAGTTGGCCACATATTTTAGATTTTTAAACAATTGATGCAGAATTGTAGTTCTATACTATGAGAACGTATTCATTTGAAATAAAAATAGGCTTGAATATGCATCTTAAAACAGGTTTATTTACACAGAGACACAGAGAGAGGTATAAAGTTCACTGTCAAGCCATGAAGAGGCTTCTGAAATGTGCTCTTATGAATTCATTTAGATATGTATTTACTTCATGCCAAAGATGACATAAATATCTTACCAACATGTACATCCAGTTCCAAACATATTCACAAATTATTATAAGAAATAAAACCATTTGATCTCAGATCAGCATGTCCTCCTCGCCTCCTTCTTAAGTAAAACACAATCAGAATGAAAAATGCAAAATTAGTAAGACTCTGTAAAAGAAGCTTTAGTTTAAACAAGACTATTCTGTTCACATTTGAAGAACTGTGTGTAAAAACAAATGGTAATGAAATAATATTGGGGAATAAGAGAGGACGCAAGGTGAAAGAAGAACGTTGAGTGATATGAAGCCGTACACTGAGATGAAGCCACACTTTCAAACAAGCAGTCAAAACCAGGAAAGTACTTGTAAGGAGGCAGGTTTGACTTTACTGCGCATACAGTATGCTGCAGGGATGTTTAAATACATCTATAGCTTATTCACTGGCGGAGATAAAGCAGCACTGACACTGTAGTTCTGCAGTGATGCGGCTCAGGTCCGGCGCGGCTCAAGCCGGTGGGAGAGCTGTGATAGGGTACGCTGGTTGTCAATCACACTTATATGACGCACGTAGCTCCACACATCCTGATGGTTTTTACCTGCTACCTGAGGTGCTTCTTGATCTATTAGGACAGGAGAGAGACATGTATAGAGATTAGGTGAATTAGTTTAGTTAAAAACATGGTTAGTTGTTCTATTCATTAGCTTAGCTTGGTAAAGCAAGCATCACGGTTGCACTAAATCTACGTATTAAAGTTAACTAACCTGTCCTTCCCTGTTTGGCCTACAGATGTGAATCTGTAAGTTGCTTGTGAAACTATACTTTATAAAGCATACATCATCATTTCTTTTCCACTACACTTCATAAATACATTTTTACATGTTTACATATTTTTAATACAAAGTTAAGTTCTGCCCACCTCTGTTTCTAAGTGACTTACTGAATGGCTGACTTCTGCAGTATCTCACGATTCTCACTGTGTTCGCGATCATTCTCTGAAAAACACAAAAACTAAATTTGAGCACGTCTTACGTATTATTTAAATCTCAGAGATGGTAAGACAGGAAAACTCACCATTTTCTCAAAGTTGACCAGTCTGTCAGTGAATGTTTTGTTACCCTCGTGTGTGAACGTCATATCTGAAAGAAGAAATGTCAACATGTCGACCTGCATTTTCTTGACATCTTAAAATGTTACCATTCAACCAGTTTTTGTGCTTTCTTTTAAATAAACATTTTAACATTATTTACTCAGAATATGATCTTTTTTATGACTTACATAATGACTACACCACACAAAGCATACAAAAATATTTCAACAAATAGTCAATTATAAGGATTCAGGGGTCGGATTGACGAAACTGTTCTTAAGACAAAAGATTGTTCTTAAGATGAATTATACTGTAGGAAGCTCATTAAAATATATGTTCAAATATTTTCTTAAGAACATCTTTATTTTTTCCTAAGAATAAAATGACTTTTTATTTGTAAATCAATCTTGAGAAAAAAATAATTTAGCTGCAAGCTAAGAAACATTCCTAACTTTTTTCTTAAATTACAGTTGGCACAGTTAAGAAGAATTTTCTTCACATGAATGTTTTGTGAATCCGCCCCCAGGTTGATGCTGTTGTTTTAAACTGTAGACAGTTTTTAAACACTGTCAGTCAAACATTTGGCCACATAAATGAATTTATATTTCTTCATTTATAAGTACGGCAGCTCTCCAAGTGTGTTGACGAGTGTAGTGTGAAGCTCACCTTTAATCAGTAAAGGCATGAAAGGGATGATGGGAGGTTCTAACTTGGCCATTGTAAGTCGGTACGCTCTGTGATTTCTGGAAGGATCCTAAAATGAGAGAACATACAGTATCTCTGAAGTTATATCTTACGGTTCGATCAAAAGCTTCTCAGTCTCTGGTTTTAAAATCGGACTTTTCCATATACAGTATTTGACTAGAATGGAGGAATCAGGCTGGTTTGGGATGCTGAAGTTTCTGTATATTAGGACTGATCATGAGAAAGTGTTTGAACAGTGAAGAAATATGCTTACCATCAGGTTTTCAAACTCTCCATAAAACTTCTTAAACTTGCTCGGCAGTTTCTGTAAAAGAGAAAACTGAATTTCAATTGCTGAGTTCGACCGATGGGTTCTTTTTTTGTTTCGGTCCGAGGTTCAGTGCATCGAATGAGCTCTTACCTCCCACGTCTGATTTAATCGACAGACGGCTGGATTTGCCAGACCCATGATAATGGCAAAGAATGAGTTCAAGTTCTTAAACTCTTTACAGCTTTAAAAGAGCAAACACATACTGCTCAGATTATCACAGCATTTTTATAAACACTATAGTGAAGTACAGTATAGTGTTCTACACTGACTTAAAAGAAGAGTTCACCCAAAATGTGTTTCAAACCCGTATGACGTTCTTGCTTCATGAAAAGAAAAATGCTTAGCAGAATGTGCACCTGCTGTATTGTATCTCATACAGTAATCATACAGTCATCTTTAATGAAACTATATGACGTGTACTGTGGTGTTTCAACGATGTTTCCTTTACTGACTTCAACAGCGGCTCATGATGCTTTATGCTTCTTCCATTTTAAGAAACAGAGCAACATGAACATTCTGCTACACATCTTTGTGTTACAGAAGAAACACAATCACACGAGTTTGAAACCACACGAGAGAAGTAATATCCCTATGTATGGTGAAATCCTCCTTTAACTTTAAATGATTACCACATTCTCTATTGCAACACACATCGACATATAAAAAATAAGATTTGTCCACACTTTTAACACCATTAACTCTTTCCCTGCCAGCATTTTTATATCATATTCGCAAAACTCCATTTATATTAAATGAATATGCAAACACTTAATAAATAAAAAAAGAACAAAGCCTCTGCTTAAATTATTATTATTTTTGTTTCTATTTTATATTAAAACAAATATTCTAGCTTCATTCATTTTTATATTGACACTTGAATTTAAGTAGGTTTCATAAAAAAAATTAAAATAAAAATGAACAAAAATCTGTTTAGTTGTAATGCAGATCAGATTCGAAAAGATGATTAAAACAGATATTTATTTGTGTTTGGATCTGTAGATGCTGAACTCTTTCTGAAGATGCGCAACAGCGCCTCCTACTGTATAACAGTAAAAAGTATATACCGGATAAACTTGTCAGTGGCTGGGAAAGAGTTACTTATTACACTATTAAAGGGAAACCACAACGAAAAATTCTGCCACGAATTAAACTTCAAAAGCGCAGAATGTCAGTTACATTGCTGTCTATGGGCGGGAGTCAGAAAGCTCCCGGACCTCTTCAAAACGATCTTAATTTGTGTCCCTAAGATGAACGGATGTCCTAGTGTTGTCGAATAATCATGGCAGAATTGTCATTGTTCGACTGAGTTTTCCCTTTCGCAACACTGCTAAACAAAATGCCACGTCACACGCATGGGCATTGATATGTTTAATGAGCGACAGAACCCAAGACTCACTGCGCTGCGATCTTGATGAACTTCTTGAGAAGCTGGACACGTTTGCTAAGTGTGGGACACAAACAAACCTCTGTGACCACCCACAGCTGGACCTCATTGAACCTCCGCAGGAACAGATCCAGATTAGCTGTGGTCTTCTTAAAATGCTGCCGCCCGAACGTGTGATAGATCAACTCATGCTGAACGAAAAACAAGACATTGATACAAACTGGTTTCCTAGTACCTTATTATTATTGATTCATCCTTTCCAAATAACCATAACCATTGCAGAGGCAATAGAAAAACTGAAAACCTTACTATTATTGATTGAAAGTGACAGAAAGCGAAGCAGAACTGTGTGTGTGTACCTCATGTACACAGTCGAAGAGTTCCCAGTCGTACAGCGTCATGTGATGAGCCAGATCTTTAGAGCTCATGAGCTCAAACGTGGACATGGACCCTGCAGACGGACCCTCCTGCTCCGGCAGAGGAGTCTACAACACAAACGTCTGAACGCTCAGTGTTTGCTGGAGCATGTTTAAAGCCGATGGGTGTTTTAAGAGCAGTCTCTCACAAACCAAAGAGTCCAGCTGATCTCTCGTGCAGACGAACAGACGCGTGTTAATGCTCAGCGAGGAGAAGATGGACACATCAGAAGACTTCAGAACCTCTTTATCTGAGAAACACAAACACGTATATGAGAGAAAATGGTGAGAAAATGGAAACTTTTCCTGCTTCTCTGATTTTGGTCCAGAGGAAAAAACAGAAAGCTCACAAATGTCCATTAGAGTGATTTTTAAACTATTGTAACTATATGCAACTTTTTTGTGCTAATTTTTTGTGATCCTTTGCATTATTAGTGTGACTCGAGCATGCAAGATGAAAAAAAAAGTGCTGTGTGCGTGTGTGTGGGGGGGAGGATAAACCCTACGGTATGGGGACAAAATGTCCCCACAAAGATGGCAATATCCAAAATCCTTGTCCTTGTGGGGACATTTTTTTGTCCCCATGAGGAAACAAGCCTATAAATCATACAGAATTAACTTTTGTGAAAATGTAAAAGAGCAGACAGTTGTGTGTGATTGTTAGGGTTAGGGAATATGATATACAGTTTGTACAGTATAAAAACCACTGCGTCTATGGAATGTCCCCATAAAACATGGAAACCCAACATGTGTGTGTGCGTGTGTGTGCGTGCGTGCATGTGTGTGCGTGTTTGTGTGTTTTCACCTCCGGCCGAGCTGAGGTGGATGAGCAGAAGTTCCTCGCCTGACCCCAGTTTATCCGTAACCGCGGCGATGACCTCTCTAACAGACGCGGCGACAGGCACTCGTATGGTCGTGTAGGTGTGATCACTGCAGAACACCTTAAAGAGAACTGCAATGACAATATTTAAACAACAATAAACGTTTAAAACAACAGACACACACTGATTATTAAAATAAATACCAATAATACATTTTATTATTATCATCATCAAAATACTTTTATTAATAATTATACTAATATACCATTGTAATTGTTATACTGACTTCAGTATAAATTTAAGGTAATAAATTATAATGACCTGTATTTAAGAATTATATAGTTATATTTGCACTGAAAAGAATAGGCCTATATGGAACAGTATAAGCAACATCTATAGCTCCTTTCTCTCCTCTGTGTGACTTGTGAAAACAAAAAACGAACACTGAGTTTGAACCCTTTGTGAAAGATAGAAATTGATATCGGCTATTAAATCAATTTGGTGTGAAACTGGGCAGCAGGTATTGGCGCACCCTGATGACTCACTCTCATCGGTGCTCCTGATTGGCTGTCGCTTGAGCAGTCTGTCGTTCCCCGTGCTGAACTGACGCAGCAGGACTTTGTGCTGAAATGACCGGAAATTAGCACATGAAAAAATGAATGCAACGACTGTAACATTCAGGATGATTCGTGTGAATTTTCACCTTTTTTCGAAAGGGTCTGTCATCATCTGAACTGTGAAGAAAGTCAATAAAAATATCAAGTTAAAATAAGTTAAACAAATCTGTGTCGTAGTCTTGTTTTAAAAACGGTGGTCTCACTTTTGCTTCACGATCTTCTCTAGTCCAGGCACATGATCCTTCAGAGCTGGAATGAGTCTGGAGTCTTCACACACCGTCTCATAGAAATCCTGCAACGGCAGAACGGACCCACACATCTACACAGGACTCGGGTTTGGGCTTCATTTAAGAAATGTCATCCAAAAAGGTCCCGTGCGTGTGTCAGGAGAAGGTGCTGACCTGGAGGAAGTGAAAGGAGGTGTCCTCCTCTTGCAGGTGGTCTGTGTTAATGGCAGCCCACTGTAACACCAGACGAATGACTCTGCGTTTGTTATTGAGAGAGTAATCCATCCTCTCCTGCTCACTGCCCTGAGACGCCTGAGCCTGATAGGTGCACCGGTGCTAAGGACTTTAGAAATCACAACTTGCCTAGTGCACTCATTCAATCCCATGGTGCACTGCAATAACTAGTGCACAACCTACACATTTCTAGCTGCTACTGTACACAACGGCTCAAGACATGTGACCAAAAGCACAAATAGCCGTGCCATGGTGAAAAGATGGAGAACAACTCTCTGTGAATGTGTTTGAAAGGATATTGGGCCACGAGGAGAGGACACAGCTGACTGTTTGGGACAAACACACCGTGCATAAGTAAAAAGTCATCCATTGCGGGATCTAGAGAGAGAGAGATGGAGGGAGAAAGACAGATTAATGAAAACGTTTTTTAAGTTTTCATTTTTAATTGATCTAAAATGAATTAGGTGCGTTCAAATATATTTTATGCAAAAAACGAGCCTTATTATCTAGCAGATATAGTGTAGGTGTAACGTAATATCACATCTGTGTTTCTGTGTTCAGCCAATGAGAACGCTTTGTGCCACTTTTCAACTGTCAATCATTTTCGAAAGCACATTAGACGGTTTCATTGGACGCGCGCGCCTGACCCCCAGTTAACTTCCAGTTTGTGTTTGGCTAGTGTCTAATCATATATTTTATTTCATTTATTTTAATTTGCATTATTATTTTACTTAATAATAACTGTTTTAAATAAACGATTTGTTGAATTTTGTTGTATGTTAATTTTATTAAAACGATTTGTTGAATGGGTCCTGATAGTTCGGTCGCATTTAAAGAAACCGTACGGTACATTGACATCTAGCGGCTGAGCTTGGTATCGCAGTCTAAATTCAAAATGTTGGAGAGACAATTTTAGCCAAGTGACGCTTCTTCTCGGTTTCTTTGGATTATTATCGGAAATAATCTACAGGCGCTCTATTGTTTGTGAATGTGTACCGGAAATTAAGGTGGGGGTCATAAAAGTGCGCATGCGCAGTACCGTTTGTTTATTTTGTTAAGATGAAACCGTCTGTAGGCTAAAGTATGGAATGCAAAAAAACGGAGTGTCAGTTTATTATGCAAGATCTTTGTTTTGTCAAATCTGCTTGTTGTGAGAATTTATATTATATGGCTTTTTGAAGGTCAATAGAGTTCACTTTTAACATTTATTGGACGATTGAGATAATCACACACTTCTGCGGTCCCTGTGTGTTTTTGTATCTAAATCTGGAGAAAGTGATAGAAAAAGTAAAATTGCTTACGGGTACATGCAGCTTGTAAGATGACGCTGAAATGTTTGTTGATAATTCTGATTATGATCGACTTAAAGAAATAGTTCACCCAAAAAATGAAAATTCTGTCATCATTTACTCGCCCTCAAGTGTTTTTTAGCCCGTATAAATTTCTTTGACACAAAGATATCTTAAAGCTAAAAACGAAACAACTCTGGGGCACTATTGACTACCATAGTGGGGTTTTTTTCAAGTATGGTAGTCAATAGTGCCCCAGAAGAATTTGTTCATAAACATTCTTTCAAATATCTTTTCTTGTGTTCAGCAAAACAACAGAAACAAGCAGGCTTGGAACAACTTGAGGGTGACTAAATGATGACAGAATCTTCATCTTTGGGTGAACAAACCCTTTAATAAATGTAATGTGTGTGTAAAGTGTAAAACACCTCATCTGCAAATGCTAAAAATATGCTAAAAAGAAAAAATGTGTTGGTTGAAAGTTGGTAAAGAGATTCATGATTCTGAACCTGATTCTGTGAATTGAGAATCGAGTTTCATTGTCTCCAGAAGATGTTCCAGAATCTTCTCCGGAGTCCCTGACATCACAGTGTACCTGTCGAAGAGATGATATGATGATACACTTTCACATGTCCTAATGATTGATGCTGGCACATGTTAAAACTGACAGAAGAAGAGAAATGTACTTGAGAGGAGAAGAACTGGAACCTCTGCTGTTACTCTTCTCCAAAACTAGCACGTCCTCTTCATGTTCCTTCAGACGGACCGTGTTTGCCTCCACATCCTAAACACACATTTATATATATTGTATGGCTAATGGTGATTATAAATATTAAACTTGAGACTGTCAAACAATTAATCGCATCCAGAATAAAAGTGTACATATGTCTGTGTACTGTGCATATTTATTTTGTATTTGTAAGCGAATCACATGAAACATTTGTAACCTGTTTCTACAATGAAATTGTTGTGACGTGTTGGTGTAATTTAGCATCACCACCAGTAGATGGAGACTCGCACTTATTTCTATGTCTCACTACACGAGATGTCTCTTTTTATCCCAACTCATATGATTAAACACTTCTTTATTTAGGTATTCTCTAAACTAAAAATAAAATAAATAATACACTCCTTGTTACATTCATATACGTACATTAGTTAACCACATTCCTGACTATTTTAGTCATAAACTACAGCTTTAATTTAAAGTGATAGTTAGCCCAAAAATAAACATGTCATAATTTACTTTACATAATCGCCTCTTGTCATTTCAAACCTTTATGACTTTCTTTCTTCCGCAGAACACAAAAGAAGATATTTTGAAGAATGTTGTTAACTGGCACCCATTCGCTTGCATTGGTTTTGTGTTCGGTTACCAACTTTCTTCAAAATATCTTTTTTTGTGTCATAAAGGTTTGAAATGACAAGAGGGTGATTAAATGACGACAGAATTTTCATTTTTGGATGATTTTCCCTGTGCCAGTGATGGTGGAGGATTAAACACACGCAAGGACAAAAACAGATGCAGATACCAAAGGAGAAAACAATAAGAGGATAATGATAATTACCATCATTATTATTGATAATTATGTTGATCGTACACGACACCAAATCGTATAATAAAGTTCTTTGAAGTATGTTTATATAAGAACCGTTATAAAACATTTTGTCTTGAAGCACACATTGTGAACAATGACCCCTGACCCTGAGGATCCTGTTGAAGTCTTCTTTGTCCACCCTGAGGAAGTGGCAGTTGTCTTCTCTCAGTACAATGGAGGCGGCCCGAGGTGCATCATTCACCAGAGCCAGCTTGCCAAAGTCATCTCCCTCATGAAGTGTGCATACTACACCCTGCAAAGACACACAGCTTCTGTTATGTGATGTGCAAATGTGCAAATCTACTAATGTGTTGAAAATAAATCAATGCAATTCATACTGATAACATATAAATAACATATTTTCTTAGGGGGCATAAAGTAAAAAATGTCAAAACCAACAATTGTGTAACTGTCCTAAAATCAAAATTAGGAAAAATCTTGAAAAATAGGAGAGGTCGAAAAAGTGTCATATTTTGGTATTATGGAAAGTATCGTTATTAGGACAATTCAAAGCGTAATAATGTGTTGCTTTAAAGGATTAATACTAAAAGAAAACCATTTGTCAGAAAAAAATGTTTTGGTGTAACCAACCAATCATTATTCATAAAAGTGGGATCATCTGTCTTGCATTATCACATAATAAAAGCTGAACTGTTGTGTTGAACGTGAAGCATTATCAGAGAATTAGTCTGACCTTCCCATAGATGACCACATTAACAGAGCCCTTCAGGACGATGTACCAAGACGTCCCTTCCTCCCCCTGATTAAACACTACAGAAATCAATAATGAAGACAAAACAATTCGATTATAATCCACAGAGACATCACACATATTAGACATAACCTGGGATTATCACATTGAAACTCGGTAATGGTTTAAATCCGTTTCTCATAGGGTTTGATTTGTGAGGATAAAAGCACTGTAACGTTGACACTTACACACCGTGCCTGCTTTCGCATGAGACTCGAAGATTAAAACCCCGGCTAATTCCCTCTTCACCTGAAGAGAGAAGAGAAAATAACAGAATCTGTATTATGAACACAAGAACTGAGCATGTTTCATCTTTATATGAGAGAACTTCATATTTTAAATAACAATGTTTTAGTGTATATTTATAGCTCAAGTCAATTTTGAGCTTATATCATTATTCACGATATATCGGTATATTGTAAATAAACAAAAACCGTCAAAATGTTCACATACAGTATTTTAAAAATTCTTTTCCAATTGTCACTGTCAGAAAATTCTAGAAAGTCTGTAGCACAGGGAAGGTGGGATGAAGCGATGATGGGTGACTACATCTGGAACTTGGATTTGTGAGGACAGTATTAGTCATAAAAGACAAAAATCATCAAATGTACACATGTTTAGTAACTGTTATGTTAAACTGTTGTTTTGAGCTCAGTGTCATGCCAGTACCTTGTCATTTCTGCGTACGAGTAAAAATACCAAAATGTATGAAAATATTTTGTAAGATTTTTTGAGTACTGTCGATGGTAAAAAAAATTAATGTGATTTTCATGTTCAGCATGTTAAACTTCATAAAGAAACAGTAAAAATGAAAGCTAAACAACTTTTTAAAATTTGTTACATTGTGTAATGAACATAGTAAATACAAGTTTGCTTTGCATGCATGAAAAATCATAAATAGGCGACCCTCCCATCGGTTTTATTCTCAGGAGACATTTCAATTATTGTATAAAAAAGAGCAATAATCTTCTTTTATGTTCCACACAGGAGTGATCAAATAATACAGAAGTAAGTGGACTCACAGTGGTGGAGAGGTGTGATAAGGCCTTAATATGCAGCAGCTCCTCATAAATGATCTCCAAGTCATCTGATGTCCTCTGTCCAGGCCTGCAGTCAAGACAATGATGTCACCAATCTGGGACTTATTCTGACATTTTACAAAGTTCTGCCCGGTGCAGATATGACTCGCAGAACTTTCAAAAGGGCATCTCTCCTTCAGGGCATAATCACTCCTCAGAGAGAATTGTGGGAAAGATCAGAGGAAAGCAGCCAAACAGAGATCTGGATCAGATCGCTTTATAACTCTCAGCCCTCAGGGAGACGTATAATGGCTCAAATTTTATCGCGAGAACGTACTGTTTCTGCAGGATCATTCGCAGATGGGCGTCAGGTCCGATCTGAGAGAGGAGGAGGAGGGTGTCCTGCAGCTCTTCGTCACTCTCGTTCTTTTCCTCTTCGTTGGGACGAGGGGCGTCCTCCATTTCGTCCTCCAGGAAGCGATAGAAAATATATTTATCTTGGAAGCTCAGCTCCTGATCCACTAAAGAACACAAACAGGTCAACTAATAAAAAAGATCAAATGAAAACAAACATTACAGGATAGGAAAAGGACGTAAACATTTACAATTCTAAGCACGCTTCAGACTCAGGTTGAGTCTGAATTTTCTGAGGCATTTCAGTCATTCTGTCATCATTTATTCACCTCTTGTCGTTCAAAACCTGTACATGACTCTTTCTTCTGTGGAATACAAAAGAAGATATTTTGAGAAATGTCTCTGTGGTTTGGTGTCTATTTGAGTCAATGGGGTCCGAAGTTGTTTGGTGAACAAGTGGTCTTCAAAATATCTTCTTTTGTGTTCTGCAGAAGAAAGTCATACAGGTTTTGAAAGACGTGAGTGTAAATAAATGATGACAGAATGTTTGTTTTTGGGTAAACGGTTACACAACAGGTCATAACGGGTGGTTACACATGTCTACATTCTCACCGTGGTTTAAAACTCCCTCCTCCAGCAGCACCTGCCACATGCCCACAGCCTGAACACGAGTGTGCACACAGGAAGTGTGCTGCAACAGCCAATCAACAAGCTCCGTTCCCATGCAGCACTGCCTGCATCACACGCGTGCAGAAAACATGTTACAGGTAATACAACACACCCCAGACTGCTAAACCAGTCAAAACAAAATACAAATACAGTCTTTGCCGTAACAAGCTTATACTGTATATAAATATAAAACTCATCATATGCAGTACAGTATATATATATATATATGTATATTATATCCGCGGAAAAAATGAATTCGGGGAAAATAATATAAAATATTATTTTATAGGGTACTATTTATAGGTATGTGTTTAGGTAAAATGATCCTTTTTGTTTCATTCGGTGAACTACTAACAATATTTCTTCATTTATTTGAAGAAAATGAAAACTGGAGAAACAGGTCAAAATAACAGAAAATATGCTTTGATGTATTTTTCAGACCTCAAATACTGCAAATAAAACAAGTTCATATTCCCTTATAAGCAACACAACTGTAATATTTGTACGTGTATTTAGTAAAAGTTCAAAAGTATTTTTATGTGATAACCCAGTTTTTCCAAATAAAAATTTGGAATGGTCTCTTAAAGTGATAGTTTCTCAAAAATGAAAATTCTGTCATCACCCTCAGATTGTTCCAAACCTGTATAAATGTCTTTGTTCTGATGAACACAGAGGAAGATATTTGGAAGAATGTCAGTAACCAAACAGATTTCATCCCCCATTTACTGCCATAGTAGGGAAAATGAATACTATGGGAGTCAATAGGGAATGAGGTCTGTTTGGTAAATGATGACACAATTTTCATTTTTGGGTGAAATATTCCTTTAATTGTTTCCGTGGCTGTATAAATACAGTACAATATCAATATAAAAACATGACTAATAAAAATAATCATTGGTGCATATACAGTTTTTAAATGAAATATTCAATATTTACAATGCAAAATAATATAAATGAGTTCATATAACAATAGAACTAATTACGCAAATATCAAATGGGCATTAAAGTAAACATGGAGACTTCTTTAGACACTTACCTGTATGACTTCAGGTGGTATTTTCTGTCTCTGATCATGTGAGGCGCTCGGGACAGAATGGTGTTTCTTAACACTTTACCTGCCTGCAAGATTTTTTCTGACGGCACCTGAGAGACAAACAGAGACAAACCGCTCAACACACGCCACGCGTCAGTTAGCTGTCAGGCTGATGGTTGTTATACCTGTGTAATGGATTTGGGATGAAGTTTGGTGGGATTTTGAATAAATGATGTCTGGAAAACAAACAAAAAACCCTTTCAGAAACAGAAATAGGGAACAGAAAGAAAACGCAGGAATGGGAGGAGATCTAAATATGACAAACAGGGTTGACAGGTTGTTTGACAGTGGTGGACAGGAAACGACCCGTGAGGTCACAGGAACAGAAACTGGACAATGGGAAGAGGACGCCAGAGTCACTAGTTTATGTTTACATGGGTTCTGGTGGGGAGATGCTGGGAAGGAAGGATGTAGAATCCCAACTGACGCAAATAGGAGAAAGGATAAGAATCTAAGTCTTTCGTAAGTCACTCGAGTACATTGAACTGCATCAAACACTCTCAGTATCAAACACATATATACACTGTAAAGTGTAGAGGAACGCTAGATCTAGCCAAACATGTATCAAAATAAACCAACATGAAACAGGATTACGACAAAATGCCTTAATAAACATTTGCCAGAGATGAAGCTTTAAAATACAGGTCTGAGGATTTACAGCGGGGTGATACTGAGACACGGAGGGGTTTTGTGTAAACACATACCTTTTTCAAGTGTTTGAATGAGGATCCAGGAGAGCTGTTGCTCAGGTTCTCTTTGTCAGGCATTCCTGTAAAAATAACATGAAGATCATATTTTTAAAACATGAACACTAATCTTTTAATCCAAATACTCTGCGTGATCAATCTTAAAGATCTGATGGAGATGCGGGATGTGTGTAGTCTTCAGTAATGGGTCCTGAGGGGCGACAGGCCGGGTCATCATCCACACATGAAAAGCTTTCTCCTTCAGAAACAACAAACCATTTAGACCTCAGCCCTGCAGTCTTACCTTAAATAAAATGACACGTCATCCTCTGTCCTGTGCAAAAGCTTCAGGCACATTAAATGCTTCAGCAAACAAGATGTTTCTTTATATCTTCTCCTTTGCCAATACAGATTTCCAAACACCGCTTGCCAAGAAATGCAATAATAAAGTGAGCTTCTTGTGTGTACAAAGAGTCTCACATCACTCACCACATAGTGTTTATACTATTTATGTGCATTTCATTTATCTGCATATATTAACAAAATGTTCACTTTGGATTTTTAGATTCAATTCTAGTTTGGGCTTTACACATTTTTGCATTGTAGCCAATTAAGAAGCTTTACAGAAAACACATTACGGAACAAATAAACAATGCATCCAGAGTAAAATTAATATGGAATGATAAAATTGATTTTAAGAAATTGTTTTATTATATAAATGTATACATATAGTATATGTTGACTGAGGAAATGTGAAGCTCTCCTCACGCGCATGGCCTGAAGTTAACTTCCGGTCCGTGTTTGTTGATCGGTCTGGCTAGTCGCTATTTGTATATTTACATTTATTAATTTAGATGAATAATAATTTATATAAAAAAATGTGTATAATAATTGTATTAAATAAACAATTTGTTTATTTTATTGTGTTTAATTGTTTTAAATAAACAATTTGTTGAATGGGTCGTGTAACTTTGTCGCATTTAAGTTTATAACTTAAGTAACGGTTCTTATAACCCAAAATAATACTGGCTACTTTTAACTTGTTAGCTAATGTTTACTTGTTATTTCGTTTGCTTGTTATCAGAGATAATCTACAGGGACTCTAGTCTTCGCGGATGTGTACCGGAAGTTAAGTTTGGGCCACAAAAGCGTGCATGCGCAGTAACTTTTGTTTATGTTGGTTTGCTTTGAAACGTCTATATTTCATAGAAGAATGAAATTCACACAGTTTAGAATGACATGAGGTTGTGTAATGATGACAGAATTCAGAGTTTTTTACTTACTATCAGCGTTCGGGCCGCTCTCCATAACACCATAGGGAGGGACCAGAAGACCAGCCATGCAGTGACGATACTTCTGAAAAACATAACAGATGGCACAAATGCCATCATATATAAATGAAGCAACCTAATGAAACATTGATAATAATCTCCAATCAGTATAAAGTCACGATGAAATGATGTAGAATCATAAATACAGTACATGCTGCTCATTTTACAGTGTGTGATTTCTCAGAGCACATTTTTAAAAGAGTAAAAAACATATTTGGCTTCGTAATCTTTTATCAATCCTCTGGAACCACTTTTATTTGCGGTTGATATCATCAAGCCCTCTTTTTCTTTGCCCCACTACTCCAAACACGTTTCTTACGATCCAATTCGAATCCTGATGGATGAAATCAAGTCCCACACTGTAAACCCAAATAAGTTGGGAAAACTCAAAAAATTTGAAGTAATCAGTTACATCAAATCCCAATTTTAAGTAAGCAGAACTATCAAGTTTTGAGTTTGTTGTACTCATGCATGTTAATTCCTTTTAATTTTGAACAATTAACAATTCTAAATGTGACCTTGGATCACAAAACCAGTCATAAGTAGCACGGTAATTTTTTGTATGGGTTAAAACTATCGATTTTTCTTTTATGCCAAAAACCATTAGGATATTAAGTAAAGGCAGGTAAAGTTCATGTTCCATGAAAATATTTTGTAAATTTCTTACCGTAAATATATAAAAACTTTATTTTTGTGAGTAACATGCTGTGCTAAGGACTTCATTTGGACCACTTTAAAGGCGATTTTCTCAGTATTTTTATTTTCTGCACCCTCAGATTCCAGAGATTTAAATCGTTGTATCTCGGCCTAATATTGTCAGATCTTAACATATCATATATCAATGGAAGGCTTATTTATTCAGCTTTCAGTTGATGTAAAAATCTCAATTTTGAAAAATTGACCCATAAGACTGGTTTTGTTGTCCAGGGTCACAAATATCTAAGACAAATGGACATTCATCATTGACAAGACTTTTTCCTTTCTTAAAACTCATAAAATAACAATTCATGTCAAAATTCACTCTCCTAATGCAGTCTCACGCAAAGCATGCTGGGAACTGAAATTCATTCTCAACAAATCGTCTTGAATCAACTTGTTTAAATTAAGTTAAACTAACTCAAAAGTTAGAATTAGTTACAGGAACTCAAAATATCTCAGTTAGTACAATTTTTTATATACAATTACGTTTACACTACTTTAACCATTTAATTACTTTGAACATTCGGGTTTACAGTGTACAACTGCTCTATAGAAAAATGTCACAATATGGAGGTAAAATGGGTTACAAATGTTGTTTTGTGATGCGTTAAAGACATCTTAGGTCAAAGAGTCGGTCATATATGATTCATGGATGCACACACGCACGCACACATGAACACACACACACATCTACTCAATGTTTTGTAAAAGCCAGTCATCTGTAACAGAAGTGACAGCATGTGCCTTTCCGTCATTAGATGAACAAGACCATAAACACATCATATTAACATATTAACTGAGTCTGTGGCTCTTCTGATTGTGAAGGAACCCGTAACTCTGTATGAGCCTTTGGCAAAAGTAGCATGCTGTATCTTTGTGTTACAGATGTGAATGAAACCTTGAGAGAAATGTGCATCACTTCACCATCAGATTATAAAACAGGTGCAACAATCATTAAGGGACGAACCTGAATCATAGACCAGAATATCAGAGAGTGGTCAGTTCTTTTGACCTGAGCCTGTCCCACCTAGCAACCACTCAGAACACCCTAGCAACCACCCTTTGAGATGCAGCTCAGGGAAGCAGTATGAGAGTTTAGTGTCTAATCTCTTTAATCAGGTCTGACTCTGGATCAGAGAAGATTATGATGGATTAAACATTATTGTTCGATCTGTAACGTGTCACACAAATCTGAAATATTACTGACACTCATCGCTTGTAACACACACATACAATATTGTGAATGCTATCAAAGGTGCCACCATCCTGTGTAGGTTTACTATCATTTTAAGCACCTACAAGAGACCAACACTTACACAAAGAGAGTATTTTAGATTAGTACAATAAATACAAATATGCTAGACAGACAGACAGACAAACAGACAGAAGTGCTATTGAGGCACTTACGCAGGGTTACTGATGGAGAAGAGCTCTAGTGCACTTTACGTTGTTTTGAACACAAGACATAAGAGAGATTAGAGCCCATTTAGCATTGAATGGAGGTCATGTAATCTGTTTAAGAGTCCATAACAGACCTAAACTGATTGGTACCTCCCTAAAGACCATATTCAATAATACAATTGAGTTCTGCTCTGACCCATCTAACATGATACAGAACAGAAAACAATAAGCCAACCTCACACACCAATCAGTAAGAAAGAAAAATCACAGGAGATATCATTCGTATCATAAAATATTTCTCATTGACAAGCAAATAGAAACGGATTGTCTCAGGTATTTCTCCTCATAAAAGACCAAGAAATCTCACAAATGTCTCCATTGGAGTTTCAGATGAGATCTCAATGATGTCACAAACCGAGCTCAGATTTGTCAAGTCAATATTGCTTTATCTCAATATGAACTCAAACATTTTATTCATCATCCGATTATTACAATCCAGAATTCTACATTTTACTGATCTATTCTCTTCATGGATTTAACCAGTTATCTTGTTTGTTTCTGTTTGTGCATTTTAAAAACATCTGAGATTAAGTAGTTTAAATGAAACGCAACCGAGAACCAAATTCATTTTAGTTTTCTCAAATTAAAACTTTGAAAACTTTGCTTCTTTTTATTGAAATCAAATAAAATGTTGTGCTAAAAATGATTGGAAAAACTTAAAATAAACGAAAAATGATAACCTGAAATAAGTTTAAGGCACTAAAATTATAATAATAAACAAAAACTACAAATAAAAATAATCCATCTTAAAAAGCAACATAAAATATAAACAAATAAATAATAATATGACAAAAGCAAATAACAAAATTGATAAAAGGTAACTGAAATTAACATTAAAAAATAAAAATCTAAAAATTAAAGCTAATTTAAAATATTAATCAAATAAATAAAACTAAAAACTAAAGTATAATAACTCTGCTGCGAACTCGGTCAAATCTCCTGAGCTGCTAAAGAGCAATTACATTTTCCTCTAAAACTCCTTATAAAGTCAAGAAGCTACGGAATTTGGATTCAGAAACATCAAATCTTTGAAAAGGGTTAAATCAATTTTGTCTGAATGTTTGGTGCCATTAAATAAAGCTCAGTGACTAGTGCCAGACAGATCCATTAAGCAGGACACTTGAGACAGTTAACACAGTTTTTCTCTGCATGGTGCAGATCTGTAGGGAATACAGGCTCTCTCAGAGAGAAGCAGTCATTATCTCTGATTGATGCTCCCATAAATCACAACAACCTAACCTAATATGTCACTGCGTCTATCGATAAGTAAGAATTGCTTGAATATGCCGGAAAGTGAGTAAAGTGCTCCAAAATGTTACAGACATCCTATACAGATACAAAAACTTTAAGTTTGTCAGTGCATTAAATACAAACAATGATGTCATATTTTGCAATATGCAATGATCACAAAGTGTGCATTAAACGATGTCAAAAGTTTGGGCTTACTTGACTGAAATGATTCTCATAATCTTAAAAACCTTTTCGCCAGAAAGCGTATGCTTAAATGTTTGAAATGCTTAAATATAATTGTGCCAAGATATTCATTTATTTTATTACAAAACTAAAATAAGACTTGAAAAAGCTGTTGGATAAAATGACAAGAAAACATTTGAGCAAAATTATAGACAAAGAGTGACTACGCAACTAAATGAAGCTTGATTTTGGGGGGATTTTGAACTAATTCCAATTGAAACATCCATAGTTTTGATAAGTGTATCGTTGAATATTCTACATACAACGTGGAACAAACGTAATAAAGAATAACTGTTTATTGTCCTGAAATGTTTAAGTAGAACAATGACTATTAGACTGATATGATACGTCAAACCCAAATAACTTTCAGCACAAGCAGTAGAATGACTGAATGAATACATTTTCCACTATTTTAATAGTCATGCGTTTATCTCTAGTAAAACCACCACTCACTTTAAACTGTTTCATCTCCACTAATGAAGAGAACCTTAGACTGATGATGCACACACAAACACAATACATCCATGACTGATAGGCAGGGCTCAGTTATTCAATAAACACTTGAATTATTACATTTTTATCACCGTATTTCTGTGCTGGTGTCAGTCAATGGTGAGCAGGTTTTTATTTCTGCACTGATTGTTGGATTTAACATTTGTAACATGCTCTGTGCAGAGCTGGTGATGAAAGACAGACTGAACAGTATTATGACTTAAATTCACAAGTGAATGTCTGTAAGCTGAACACAGACAACATGCTCTTACTAGTGGTTTCCATGGTGATGCAAAATTTGGGAGTAATGTGTCTAAACAGTCTGGATCATCACTTGTGTCTCATCACTGTACCTGATGGACACCTGCGAGAGGTGAGAATTAAAGCTTGAAGTGTCTTTTTTCCAAATAGAATTCCAAATTTCCAAATACTTTCTTCTTAGTCTGATGGGTAAAGTCATGTATACAGTACGTCATTCGTAGGTAAAGTGTAAACACCATGCTGTGTGCTTTGTTTGGGGAGGGTGGGACCTGTTTGTCCAAACAATGAGAAATGATGTGTTTGAGATAAAATAATAAATCACAATATGCATTTGAATGCATCAAATGTTTTATCTTTTTTTTGGTCATTTGAATTTTAGTTTCAGACACCTTTTAAATTTGTGAATTTTTTCGTGCATGTGCGCTAATGGCCAAATCTTACTTATTTATTTTTTTCAATTAGTTTTAATGTTTTAAATATTTTTTTATAATTATTTGACACATTGTATGCAATAATAGCCTAAATTATGCACAAAGAGCAATACAACATAACAAATTACCCACAACCCCTGAAGCTTTAGTGGAGAGCTGTGATTGGAGGAGACACGATAGCCTAGAGGTGCTTAGTCGGACTGATATACAAACACACATAAAGACAGGGGCAAACATATTTATCAAGTCTTTTTATAAAATATATTTAATATCCTAATGGCCATATGCTTAAAAAGATTATAACGGAGACAAATACAGTCACATACAGATCTTCACACATGTTCAGTGTAGACTAGAGATATAGATGTTCATTCAAGCTGAAGTGAGTAAAGAAGCATGCATGCTCAGGGTGTGAATATCTCAAGAAAACTCTTATATAACCCTCCTCTACAAATTACACAAGCTACTGGAGACCAGAAACAGCAAAGATTATCAGAAGATTAGAAAAGACAGATCAGTTCACTATATTCAGTAAACGTCTGGATAATTATTATTCTGCTCTGGAAGAACCATCATTTCAACCAAACAGCTAGTGATACAAAAAGAATATACAAAAATGACTTATAATTATTTTTCATATTATTTATGTACCAATTTAACAATCGTAATAAACAACCATTTGAAACTTAAAACGACACTTTTATGTTGATTTATTTCACATATGAATCATCGAATCAGTGTTTTAAACTCATTCAGTCATAAGAAAGAGAGTGTATTAAAATATCTACTAACTATTAAAACTCTATATCTATAAATATGTATAGTCACCTGTAGGTCTATTAAGATGTCACTAAAGTGTGTGTGGGTTTGTGGCGCTATCGAAATGTTGCTCTGTTTGTTTGAGCATCTCAACATCAGTATCATTGGCACAGTCAACTGGGTCGGTTTAGGGTCTGTTTTCAACCCAAAGTACACGAGGTAGAGTTCTAAACCATTTTCTTTACTAATTCTGTCAAATGTGGTGCATAAACTACAAACTTTAAAGAGATCTCATGTGATTCTCTGTCAGACACTTGCACCAGGTAATTTCATAGAGTCTGTCTGTTCAATGTTCTTTGTCTGAGAAAGACTTCAACTAACTCGTCATCACACAAAAATAAGTTAAGACTGGTCAGAGTTTTGGAGTATAATGAAATTGGATGTTTGAAACTATTCATTAAAACTGACTTTCCAAGCATCACGCTTTTGCAGAGATAAAGCAGATTACATCTGAATTAAAACAGAGACGGAACATATTAACAGGAAATTAAATCATTCTTCACCAAATAAGTCATTGCGGAGATGTTTGTGTTAACTGGTGGTCTTTAAGCTGACCAAAGACACGCCAAACCACACTTAGCATACAGAACCAATAAAAGTGTCCCATCACCATGACAACCGCATCCTGCTCAGAGATTTTTTTACTTTAAAGATAAAGGAATGTTTTCATCATCAGCGAAGTCTGAATATTAATACACATTATTCTTTAAACTGTATGTGAACAATAAGAAATCTCTTAAAAGAACTGTGATGGTGCTGTAATCAATAAAGATATTAGAGGGAAAAAAACACGGTACTTTAATTCAATGTTAAATACTTAAAGGGTAGTACTTTTTTGTACTTTTTGTAAGGGATACAGTATAAAACCTTGTATTAGGCAAATTTCTTAAAATTAGTGTTAATTATTATTACATTTTTATATGATATAAATTACTATTATATTTTAAAATACATATTTTTTGAATTATTTTAATGGAACATTATAACTGAAAACTGTCATAGTAGTCTAACAATTGTCTACAGTAACCTGTGACTCATTAAAATATTTACAAAATGTTCCGGATGAACCCAACATAAAGTGATCATTATTCAGGTTGTAAACCTGAAAGTATGTTTTTGGATAATCCAGTTGGCCAGTGTTCAATTATCGGGAGATGAAAGCCACATCAAACCACACAGACACCTCAAAGAGAGGCTGGTGCTCACTTTGAAGGAGCTTCTGAGAAAATGAGGGAAAGATGCAACAGAAGATGTCATTACTCAAAAACGAACCACGTGAAAGTGAGTCTGGAGCCAAAACTTCTTTGAGCAAGATTCAAAGTGATACATGTAGCGTTAATCTAACACAGCCCACTCCTGCAAAAACACACCTGCCGTGAAATACAGAGATGGGAGCTTTCATCAACAGAGACGACACAACTTCAAGACTAGAGAGAGAGAGAATATTATTATTATTATTATTCCGTGTAACCTGAACAGCCCGGAGAAATCTGCCTGGAGTAATGAACCAAAATCACACAAGTGCGCAAAACCTATTGAGCATAAACCTCTATAATAAAGCATAAAAGCTGCCCAATGGTGCCGCTACATAATGTGGACATGAAATATTATGGACAAATATAATATAGCCAAAAATATTGGAATTGAATATTTCAATGTGTAATAAAGGTCGGCGATGTAATGCCATGTACAATATTATGTATAACTTCATTCATTCAAACTAAAACAGTTATTACAATCATCAAAGTACACATTCATTATCAAAAAATGGTGACAAACACATTTGTGACAAAATAAAATTAAGAGCAAAGTAAAAGAATTGTTGGTGAGAACAGAAACAGAAACAGAGGCTTGCCAGACAGCTCATAACAATTCTTCACATTGTATGTAAATCAAATTGATAGACGAATTCCCTTAAAATGACACACACCAAAAAACGTATCTCCCTCTTATATCTTCAAAGAAAAGTGAACCACTGCACTTCATTTCACTGAATTATTCACACAGATTACATAACTCCCAAAGCCATTCTGAGCAGCGTCTACTGTATTCTCTCTCACACAGTGTCACACATCATTACAATCCCACACAAAGTTGTGCGTATTGCATCCTGACTACAAATCTCACAGGGGATAGAAAGAGCAGAAGAATGGAGCACCCTTAAAAAGAGCGACAAACAGCATCGTGTGGGGAAAAGGTCAAAAATAAGACACTTACCTACAGTGATGACCTCTCCATGAGTGTAAGACACTGAAGCAGTCAGGACTGCACTAGCTCTCTCTCTCTCTCTCTCTCTCTCTCTCTCTCTCTCTCTCTCTCTCTCTCCCTGTAGCTTTTAGTGTCTGATACAGAGAGCCTTATGTTTAACTGTCTGTCTCTCTCTCTCTCTGTGTGTGTGTGTGTGCGTGTGTGTGCGTGTGTGTGTGTGGTCCGAGCCAACGAACGCGTGCATAACAAGAGCCAGAATGTGTTTGAGTGTGTGTTAGGAAGATTGCTGATGTAGTGCGTGTGTGTGTGTGTGTGCGTGTGTGTGTGTGCGTTCATGTTTGTATATCCCTGTGGGGACCTAAACCTGAATACACACCAACACATGGGGACTCGTGTCACCGTGGGGACCAAAATTGAGGTCCTCATGGGCACAAAAGCTTATAAATTGTACAGAACAATATTTTTTACAAATCTAAAAATGCAAAAAGTGTTCTATGATCTTTAGGTTTAGGGATAGGGTTAGGGATAGGGGATAGAATATACAGTTTGTACAGTATAAAAACATTACGCCTATGGACTGTCCCCACGGGGATAGTCAACCAAAGCCTGTGCGTGTGTGTGTGTGTGTGTGTGTGTGTGTGTGTGTGTGTGTGCGTGTGCGTGTGCGCGTACGCGTGCGTGTGTGTGTGTGCAAGGCTGAATGGGCAGCTGACCCCCCTTCCTTTTAGAGTGGAATGGTTGCTAGGCGATTTGAGTACTCCAATCATCATGGTCTACTGACTGCACATCCACACATACTCAAACACACACACATTTAGTAAATAAAACATTTGTCGTTTTGTCTAACCATACTAAAGGTCACAGAACTTCAGGAATAATTTAGAATTTAAACCTGCACACAAACTTTCACATGAACACATGTTTTTTTCCAACCATGCTAAAGGTATCACGACTTCTCTCAACAATTTAGTATTTTTAGTATTCTTTTAAAATGTGCAGAATAAGACACAAATGGAAAAGACGCAAGTGCATATACTGATAATATATGAGACACTGACTTTCATAAAAATATTCTTTAGATCAGTGGTAGCCGATAGCCTTGTGGTTAGTGCTCCGACATATGGCGCTATTGCGCTCCGGGCGACCCGACTTCGAGTCCCGGGTCGTGGTCCTTTCCTGATCCCACCCCCCCCTCTCACCCACTTCGTTTCCTGTCCTCTCATTGTCACTGTACTATAAAAACGCCCAAAATAAATCTTTTGAAAAAAAAATTCTTTAGATCCGATCTGTAGCGAGACATGTTTTCACTCTCTAAGGGGAAAGTTGTCACAATAGAAATCGCTGTTTCTGTCAATTGATTTGAGTGAAACCTCTTTCATTGAAACATAAGGCACTAAATAAGCAACTAAATACAAATATTAGGGATGTAACGATATAAAAACCTCACATTAGGATAATACCTCGGTGTATTGCCTGCGGTACTATTTATTGCTATAGTTAAATGACAAATTAAGAAAAAAGTGCCATAAGTTTTTAATAAACAATTATTGAACATTGCAATGATGTAAAAATTAACCATGTCGTATCCTGTCCTCTTTTCTTTATCCTCTAAGCATACTGTAACTGTTGCTTTGAGGTATGAGGTATAGTATGAGATAGGTCAAATTACTTAAAACTCCCTATTATAAAATTTAAAAAACTGCACAAGCTGGACCTTGACAGGGGTAATATCTATTATGTTGTTTAACATTCTCTATGTAAAAGGCCCACAAGACCTATCATTTCATACAGCCATGTGACCACGATAATATTAAGACAATTTTGCTATGCGATACCATGAAATTGATAATATTGTTACATCCCTAACAAATATCTGTATTTTATATCTATTACATCAATAGCTTTTCAGATATAAACAAAAATAACAATAATTCAGCAAATATATTAAATGCAATGTAATTTAATAAATTAATACAGTATTTTGTATGAATTTTACAATACAAGAAATGGATGTTCACTGATCTTCACTTTACAATGTTTCTAAAAAAAACTGTAAGGGCAGCTCGAGGAAATCACCGTTATCATTGAAAATAATCTTAAACAGCTGAACTGTTGTTAAAGGGTCCCACAAGGATCATTTTGATTTTCTGACCCCTTCACATCCTTATAAAGCCAGCTGACCCCCCTCACGCTCAAAGAGTATAAATCCTACTACAATCATAAAATCAATACATCCAGTCGAAGACTTTAAAGGGGTCATATGGCGCGAATACGTTTTTTTTTTGGTGTGTTATAAGTTGCCCATGCATGTATTAGACACGTAAAATTGCAAAAATTAAAGTTTCGGAACAAAAGAGTCATTCTATGTAAAAGCGAATGCTCACCCAGACCTGCCTGAAACGCCTCGTGTAGCCACACCCCCACAAATCTACATCAGTTGGTGGTCTGATTTGACTAAGACCGCCCAAATGTATACTCAAGTAAGGTGGGCGTACCTGTCAGTACAATTGAAGAGGAACCTGATGTTCCAAATATGGTAAGAGGCGTTACATTTCTGTCAAACGCTTGCAGTATTCCACCAATCACTACGCACTGGTGAACTGGCCAATCATAGCACACCTCGCTTTTCAGAGCCATGAGCTTTGTTAAAAATCTGCGCGTTTCAGAGAGTTAGGGTTACAAACATGCACGGTATGTGGAAAATACCGCGTTTTTGAACCTTAAATCGTGTATACACATTGCATTACATCTAAAACAAACCATAATATTAGTTTTAGCTTCGTCATATGACCCCTTTTAATAGAAATACTGAAGCGGCAATGAGACATAGTTTGTGCAGTGGGTTTCATTGAGAGCCAGGAGCTCTGTGTTTGTGTCAGATTAAAGGCCAGCTGTCCTTCTGTAAAGACACAGAGACACACGGCTTCAAACAAACATCACAATCATCCAGCACACGGCTGCAGGCTTTGAAATAGAAATGAGTTACTTACAGGTGCTGCTGGTTTTTGCCAAAGCTCTCTTTCATCTCACATCCAGTTTCACCCAAATGCCAATGATCAGCCAGAACAGGAACACGCTGTGTTACTTATACCATCATTATATGATTCATTAATGGTAATTATACATAAACGGCATAAATTAGACCTGCATTTTGCCATTTAATATCAGACAGTTTTTTCAGTAGTCTGTAATCTCTTCTGCTTCTTCATAATCCCCAAGAGTAGTTTCTTCATCGTGCACTACATGATTTATATAACATGTCCTTGTAAGACATCTTCTGACAGCTGGGGCATTTGATGCTTGGTGATGAACAAATACTTGACTGGATTTTCTTCTCTTAAAAATCTTTACCTCAAATTCTTGCCATCAGAGACTTGGCCAAATCCCCTGAACACACAGTGTCTCTCTCTTTTCCTGTTAGTCAGCTCTGTGGGCATCCCACCCAATGAACCAACATTATACTTTAAATATACAACAAATGCATAAACAGACACACCTCTCGCTCCCAGCAGACATGTGAATATATACTTTAAGTTTACAGACCAAATATACAGCCACACAAAATCATTTATCTTTTGTGAATGCCCTGGGGGTGTAAATGGTCATGAGAAATTAATCTAAGAAAATCTTCTCTGTCATTTAATTAACTAAATTCAGTGAAATCACCATTACACATCACCACAGTACAGTCTGACTGACAGCCAGTGAACAGTTCATTCATTGGAACGAAATACAGTAGTTCTATTGACAGATATGCAATATAACATGCATTACTACTGTATGTCTTCAGAGGTGTAACACTGTAAAAATTGATTTGTTGTTTCAACCTAAAAAAGTAAGTTAACTGGCTGCATTATATTTTTTTATTACATTAATTTAACGTAAAATATGAGTTATTGTGTAAATTTGATGTAAAATTGTTATATTAACCAATATTTCTAAGTTGAATTAACTAAATGTTTTAAGGCAGCTTGGTAACTTAATTTTTTAAGTTAAAACAACAAATCATTTTTACAGATGTCTTTCGTAAATATGTAATCTCCTTCTGCAAAAAAGCGAAAATGTAAATATGTTACATAACTGCCACAAATAGATTTTTGGCAGACGAGCATAAATACCTAAATACGAGCATAAATAAACTCTCTCTATTCTTCATAAACATTTACTCAGTAACTTTTAATCAAAGCCACTGAGTGCAGCTGTGACACGTCAGAGGAGACCCGGCCCTCCCGGGGGTTTTTTCTCCATTTATTTCTCATTGGAGTTTGGGTTCCTCGCCACAGGGCATTGTTGGCTGGCTTGCTCACCGGGAGACGGCATTTATTAGATATTATTTACTAGAATGATCTTGCTTGTTCTATAAACACCATGCACTGTGCTGTGTTTTACATTTTCTGTTTTCTCCTGTAAAGCTGCTTTGGAACAATCCACATTGTGAAAAGCGCAATATAAATAAAACTGAATTGAATTGAATTGAAATGAAATACAGACAACCAGACACAACATTAATGATGAGATAAGACATTAGCTCAGTCATATCAGATACAGCTGAGAACTTCTGCTGGTACACAGACCACGCGCGTGCACACACACTCACAGACTCCTCTGATGTGGCTTGACCCTCTCTGACCCGCTCTAGTAAAAGTTTCCCATCATGCTCAGTGTTTCTTAGTGCCCACAGCCGACAAAAACCAAAACGACAGAACAAAAGCCTAATAAACTCACACTGCGCACGTATTAACATATGTACAGCTCTATTCACCTATACATTCATGCACAACCTGGGGCCCGTTTCAGAAAGGAGGTTTAGTGAAAACTCTGAGTATATTAACCCTGAAATGAGGGAAACTCTGGGTTTTCCGTTTCAGAATGTGAGGTATGTCAAACCTGAGAAAGCGGGGTAACTCAAGCCCGTTTCTAAAGGAGAGGTATCTTATACTCAGAGTCAGTAACCATAGTAACTTACTCTGTGAACCTAACCTGGTCGGGAGCAGGTTTTCTTTGGTAAACCCAGAGTTTATTTCGATCTCCTCCCCCTTTTAAAGCGCAAGTGGTGTAACTCATCCATTCATTCATTAATACAGTCATGCATGGCACACATTTTGATTACACAGAGACCATCTCAGTGACTTATACTGTATGTCATATGTGCTTTTATAGAGGATTCATGAAGAGGCTGCATTAATTCATTGGAATGTACTTTGATTTCAGGAGAGCACCGAGTGGAATTTTGTCATTTCCCTGTGCATTTTTATTAAAACTGTACCGTTTTTCTTTTCAGTGAATTAGATGTATCAAAATATATCTCATCCATCCTTACACATAAATAAAGTGCATGAATAAAGAAATGAATAAATACAGACATACATGCAGAATTGAAGCGATAAAGGTAATAAACAAGTAAATTTGACATGCAGCCATTCCAAGTGAAATCTGTTCAGAGCAGGATTCGAACCGACGATCAGTCTAACATTGCACGAGAGTCTGACGCCCTACAGGTGTCCTATACACCATGACGTCTTACTTGCGTAACTAGAGCACTCATGGCGAGTGAGAACATACGATTTTTTTATTATTTCTGTTGTTTCATTCATTTAATGATTAATTTATTTGTTTATTGGCATCAATTTATTAATTTAAACTTAAGTCATTTTCAGGACATCAGTAAATCGAGCGGAAAGTGTGCCTCACTCTCATGTGCTTTCTGCCGCCATGTTGCTTTTTTTGGTGCTGTTGCCATGGTGAATCGTGCTATCTTCGCTCAATTGATGATGGCTTTTTAAATCAATGGTGCACGCGCGTAACCTAGAGTGAACTTACTCAGAGTGGATTGAACTAATTGAAATCACCTGTTCTGAAACCGAAAACTCAGAGTTGCGATTCTCTGAGTAAATCAACTCAGAGTTCACATTTTAACTCGGTGTTGGTTGAACCTCCTTATTGAAACAGGCCCCAGATGAAGCACAATTCATAATAAACATGTTTAATTTGAGTATAAGCAATAACATACAGTGTCTAAAGACCATATGAAATTGGCTTGAAAACTACCTACAATAGGAACAGCCAAATAAAGGCACATTACTTTAAGAATTTATATTTCAGTATGACTGAAAATAGTACAAAATCAGAACAATCATTCTCTGTGATATGCTAAAAGACCAATGGCAACATTTAAAGGTTGGTGAACAGAACCCCACTGCCCCCTGCTGGACGAATGTGATAAAGCAGATCAAATCCATCTCCAATATTTTCATAATACTACTATGACTGTGGAAATGATACAATACACATCATATGTAAACACAGACTGACGTTCCAGCTCACCTCTGACGTTTCTTGTCTCACTATTGGGGTGTTGCCATACTGACCATGCAGGGAGTAAACTTCAAATTGAAGTATTCATTTATTAAATATTCAACCTTTAGAGAGGATGTTGTAAACGAACACATATGGAGGAACCCAGAAACAAGACCAGAGAGCAGAGAAACTCAAAATAATATGGAAAGACCAAATCTTCCAAATCTACGGAAATGCCAAAATAATATCAAAACATGGTTTAAAGGGACAGTTCACCCCAAAATTAATTTTGTCATTATTTATTCACCCTCTTGTCATTTTAAACGTTTAAAGAAGATATTTTGAAGAATGTTGGTAGACAAAAACTGCTGGTCCCCATTGACTTCTGTATGGACACAAAACCAATGCAGGTCAATGGGGCCCAAAGGTTTTCTGTTACCAACATTTTTCAAAATATCTTCTTTTGTGTTCTGGAGCAGAAAGAAAGTCATACAGGTTTGAAATGCCAAGAGGGTGAGTAAATGATGACAGAATTTTCATTTTGGGGTGAACTACCCCTTTATTTTAAAGAAATATTTTGTAGTCAGCAAACCTACATGAAATATATTCCAATAATCAATGACTGATAAAAACCATGTGCATATATAAGCGTCGCCTTTTTTCATCTACTGCTAAATGTTTATGATTGAAGTTACTAACTGTGGACAGAGGTTCTTGTGAGTTTGTGCCGGGGCACAACAGATTTAACTAATGTTGAATTTACAAACCAAAAAATACAGCAAATTCGGAAACTATAGATGATTTTCTGTATCTGTACAGATGAATACAAAAGTACTATTTTAAAGATTCATGCAATGGCGTGAAACACTTGAAATGTATTATCTTGTCACAAATGCTGGTTCTGTGTGGGAGTTTGTGTTTTTGCATACCTCCCACAGGCTCCTGAAGTCCCTCTGCTCAATCCGCAGCAGTTCACTGAACTCTCGGGTGACGATGGTGGCGTGCCGTGGAGTGTTGTCCAGTATTGACTCCCCAAAAGCTGTGCCGATGCCCAGCGTACAGATGGTGACAGCATCCTGACATGAGAACGGGCACACGTTAAAGGAAAACTCTTTCAGAGGTGGTGAGAGACAAAGGAGGGGAGGGGTAGAGGTCAGGTCATATAGAAACAAACCATCTGAGATGGTTCTGATGAGAGACCACTGAACTTCCACTTCAGACCTCTTATAACCGAAGCAATTTCACTCAACACACACACGCAGGGAAAGAGAGAGAGGACTGCTTCTTTACTCCTCAGAGTAAAGATTTATAGAGCTTGTTCTAGTTTTCTATAATAAGCATCTGCACTCAATAGAGATGTTTCATACTCAGTTTCATTAGGGACAGGAGTCATAAGGAAATAAATATTTCTGCTTCAAACCGCAACCAGCATGCATCTGGACAAGTGAAAATGAGCTGGACAAAAGCCCATGCTGTGGTAAGACACTAGCTATGAAGCAGGGCTGCGCAATATATTGAAATTATCGAAATATTTTGCAATAACAACATTTTTTTTTTATTCAAAAAGTTACGTATAGACCACTTTGGATGACGTAAACAACGCTGATCCAACGCTGGTCTAAAAGAACTTCCTTTTTCAGTTTTTAACACTACACAATGGTTGAACAACACGCAACTAACAGAACATCATCAAAATGTCAAAACAAATATCTTAAAGTTAAAATTATATATGTGAGATTAACAAAAAATAATAATAATAATAAAACTGAAACTGCTTCTGGACCAGTGTTTACATCCTGGGAAGTGGTCTATAGTCTATAGGTTTTAGGTTGATGCAGATAGAAAAATAAATATTGTATCGCATATCGAATGTCACATAATTTCGCATGTCGCAGTTTTCTTTGGTATCGCACAGCCCTAGTATTTAGTATAATAATGTACCTGATGGTTTGCTGTCTCAGACACTTTGACATCCAGAGACCCAGACAGGACAGCATACCAGTTAGTGCCGATATCACCCTGCCTGTACACTAACAGAGGAAGCAGTGTAAAATAAAAATCATATCATCATAATGTTTTTTGTTGTATCACTGTTTGTGTTGGACTCACGTGTGACGCCTTTCTCCAGACATTCGTAGAAACCACACAGACAGATCTGCTGAAATAGAGCAGGGTGGAACTTTTCAAAGGCCTTCACACTTTTCAGACGGGCTAAAATAATGTCCACATCTTCCCCTGAGCGTTCCTCTGGTCTTCACATTCAACACATACAAAACACAGACAAATAAAAGCAGTCAAGTCAATATGAAGCGGAATTCACAAACTATTCTACTTAACCATTATGTTTGGTCTAGTTTACTTTTCAAGTTATACAGGTAAAATAGAATGGGACTTGTTATAATATATCAGAAATACGTTGGATGATGAAAGTGGGCATTCCAAACCAGAATAGAGCTAGACTTAAATGTGATAAATGTGGGACAGAAAGCAGAAGTTCAGATTCACCCTTAAGAGCAGTGGTTCTCAAATCTGTGGTCCACATGTGGTACATTTTAGTCGCCACACCTGAACCCTAAGAGAAAAGCTTCATGAATTACAATTCCTCAAGGGTCAGTGTTAGGACCCATGTTATTTTCTTTATATATCTGGGAAATATTCGTAATGCTAGGTATCAAATATGCACATGATTTATTGTTGTGCATTATCAGCTTCACAAGCTCTTCAAAATTTTCAGAGCTTTGATATGTACATGATATATTGTTTTGTTTGTGCAAACTTAAACTGGTTTTAAATACAGATCAAACTAAATAATCATGTTTTCAAACTCGAAAGCTACTGTGGCATGCGAGGCGATACAAGGCGTCTAATACCATAAACTAGAGCTACAACTGGCAAACCAGGCGTAATGTAAAAACTTTACCAACAGACCAGAAAACAAGGAAGATTGCTCAGGGTTGCAGTAGTTACACTAACACAAGACTTCACAGAGTGTGACTGAGCAAAACAGGCTTATATAGGCAGAGTGATACGGCTAAAGACAAATAGCCCGACAATGTTGAGGCATAATAAGACTGGGCAGTGGACTGTGGGAAATTCAGATCATAATGGGATTGTACCAGGGATGTGATGAGTGCCCTCTGGTGGAAGACATGGGCACTCCAGCTGATGTTCATGGTCGTATTACATCCTTCCAAGGAACAAAACTGTTATGTGTTGCTTTTTAAGTATCTGGGTATTCTATTTGAATGTCAGTTATCGTTTAAGTGTCATATTGTGCGTTAGCATACATGGTAAACCGTTTTTGCTTGCTATGAAGAGGCTCAGAAGAGATACTTTACTGTTTTTAGGTTCTGTTTCTAAGATCAAATGTTTGTTTTAAAAGCATCTTTCTTTATCCAGTGACACAAGCCCACTAAAGTCAGACACGCCTGTGCAAACTCTAACATCATGTGAGCAAGTGTGTTTAACAGGGACTAAAAATCCATTTACTGTGCAAACAGTTCAACACCAAAAATGAAGTCACCCTTCAATGTGACCGACACATTACCAAGTGCAGATAAAAGACTTACGTAACATATATGTCATTTTCATCCTAATCTTTTATTCAGAATGTGTATTTTGCATTTAACTAATCACTATCAGTCTTAATAGTAGAATGCATGACCTTTATATAATTCAGTTTCAAACAATGATCAATACATAGTTGTTGAGTTTAAAAACGGCTCGATTCAAGACATCTGTACATTTGCTGTTGCGTGTCAACATCCCTCTGTGAAAACAACGTCAGGTGACAGAAGGAGATAAAGATGCAGGGAACGGAGAGAAATCAGTGCTGGGACATTTACTCTTTAAAACAGACCTACGGCCATCTGCTTTAGATGTGTAAATATTGATCGACATTGAGATGGAGCCATTCATTGCAGGGAAGAGCAGGTCAGAGCCCATTAGAGTGTGTCATAAACACATTAAGACAGAAATCTCTGCCAAGTCAGATAAAGAAAATATAATGTTAGCTAACTGCTGTGATGTTATAGATATCTTGGTTTCAGGCTATATGTCATGAGCAGTGTCCATTCACATCATAACTGCTCCAAAGTGATCGTTTTTTGTTTGGAAACGTTTCAAAGATTTCCATAAACGTTCTTTAAAACCAAAGCTTTTGATGCATGCGGCAGCTTTGTGTAAGGTGCATTATAATGCAAGTGTACTGTACATGTTTTGTAAGTCGCTTTGGATAAAAGCGTTTGCTAAATGACTAAATGTAAATGTGCATGGGATTTCACGCTAACCCTACTAGCATCACCACTAAAAAATTTACCAAACACTCAGACAGATAGTCCCACGCTAAATTCCTAGTCCTGAATTCCCCTTTATTGTATAATAAACACTATTGTTAAAGTGCGTTATTCTAAACTTTGAAACACGTTATCAACATGAGGATGAAGAGATTGTTGATTTTGGGTGATTCTGTGCCTTTAATGATGTTCTGTCTCTCTCTCTCTCTTCATGAGTCTGCAGTAACACAAGCACTGCAGCACTGGTGACCTCCTCCTCCAGGTGACAAACAACAATCCAACACAAACTACACCTGTACAATACATCTGCACTCATCGTAAACACAGACTCACACGTGAATGAATCAATCAATCTAAAATCCACTGGAATCTCAAGCACTGACATTTCAATTCTCCATCAGTCAATCTGACAATCACAGTTTGCATTTGATTTAAATGATTTTCTGTGTAGGGTGAATGAAATGAATGATCAAAGGCACTGACGTGGTATGCCGTAGAGGATTGCTGAAGGTGAAGCGGAATAAGTTTGTACCTCTTATCCAGACAGCCGATCCACTCAGCAGATGCAGAGGAGCTCGAGCTGTGTGCTGCGACCATCTTCTGTGAGATCATGAGTTCAAATTAAAGTTCACATCGTCCGAGCATGATCAGAAACAGATCTGACTGTACTGATAGCGATTGAGTCTGATTCTGACCGTGACTGAGTCTGACTGATCTCTAGCGCTGATGCTGGTGCCCGCCCACACAACTCACATACTACACAGAGAGAGAGAGAGAGAGAGAGAGAGAGAGAGAGAGAGAGAGAGAGAGAGAGAGAGAGAGAGAGAGAGAGAGAGAGAGAGAGAGAGAGAGAGAG